>NC_026002.2:38982749-39065055 GCF_000442705.2 Elaeis guineensis
TATCATATTTTTTTTTTTTCCCAGCATACTTCACTGCATGCGGGTTCATGCTTTGTTTAAGGTTAGCTCAAAACTTCCATATCGAACCAAGTGGAAGATGTTTGACGTGTAACCTCCGGTCCTAAAATAATGACCATTCGTGATGACAGAAGTTAAGAGTGGATTTTGGATCCATTTCACTTTAAATCAGTGCATTTAGTTTTCTGTAATTTGACGTCTAATTAGCTTTCAGTCAGTATTGTTTTAGTTGCATGTTTTAATTGAGAATCACCAGCTGAGAATTGATTAGTCTTATCGGAAAACCTCATCGGGTTTCATTTCTCAGCCATTAGATATCGCCTGGATTCAACCCTGGAACAATCTTTCTACCACCGAAGCCATAACTGGACCAGACCGTTAAAACTTCTGTTGCAGCCAATTCCTTCGTCATCTGATCGTCAAGAACAGACACCTGTAAAGAAAATCCTCACTGACCGGAGATGTCTCCGACGGGGACCCTCCGACGCTCAAATCAGAGAGAAGACTAGGCAACAATGGAAAGAACCAGGGGCTCAGTTTGAGAAAACTTAAGAGAGCTTGAGAAAGCTTAAGAGAGCTTGAGAGAGTTGGAGAAAGCTTAAGAGAGCTTGAGAAAGCTTACCAAAACTGTTGCCTTATCCTGTTTTATAGTAGAATACGATATGGTCCCGCCATTAATAGTGCAAACAATTGGAGAGTTGTCAAATCACCGGAGGCTGTCAAATCGGCGTGGATTGTCAGGTCATCAGAATTAATCCATGTCCTTGGCAGGACAATGCCCCAGGGCGGTCGTATAGCATGTCCTTGATAGGACAACAGCCCATAGCGGTTGTACGGCGTTTGGACGGACTGGCCGACTATATATCGGTATTCGGCTATCGGGACGTTGGGTGATGACTCGAAAACACCGTCGGTTGATCTGGTGTCTTGTGGAAGTCGGACGTCGGCCGCCACCCCCGACAGTGAGTCAGTGATATGGGTTAGGCCGTTCAGTCGGTTGGAAACAGTATTGGTCTGTTTGGCCGGCATACCTTCGGTCAGATATTGTCGGCAGTCATTGTCGGAGTCGTCTGTCCATCCGATGGGTAGAGTCAGACATCGGTCGGACCGTTCCGAAGATAAGTCGATATATAGGGGTCGGCCGGTATATCCCAACAGTTGTCCCCCCACTCCTGAGTCCGATGTCGTGTTGGCCCGCATGAACATGTGGGCGATGGCCTCGGGCGGAAGGAGCGACTTTCCATCACGTCATGCCCCGACTCTAGCGACCATACCAATGGACGATCTGGTGTCAGACGTCTCATTGGGAACGCAAACCATTGTCGGTTAATTAATTCCAAGACGCGATTTTTCTGCCACATGTCAGGGGGCTATTGAGCCGAAATCGTTCATGCGGATAGAGGCGATGTGGCTCGATCTGGGATAGGTGCGTCGAACCGTCGGACCGAGGAAGGGCCCAGGCGCTGCCATGTGTCGACATCCGGGAAACTTTCGTTCGGCGCTCTTTCATCTCGACCGTCGAAGGGCCTTATATATATGCGGCCACTTACATCCAAAACTTCACTTTTTACTGTCTTGTTTCTGATGCTGAGGCCCCGTCAAGTTATCTCCCAGTTCCAGGTAGCTGTTTCCGTCCTCCTTCTTTGAAAGCTCTTCTCGAAGTTTTTTCATTCTTGTTTCTTTGCGTCCTTACTCCCTTGGTATTTTCCTTTTTGTTCTCTTTTCTTGGGACTAGCATTATGGCTAGAACCTCTCTCCGAGAAAGTCAGTCGGGAAACCCGACCGATGATTCTCAGTCGACCTCGGAGGTGGAGGCTTCTTCACTTTCGGGGCTGAATGTCGAATGGCTTAGGGAGTAGTATGGTATCCCGGAGCAGTTCGGGCTTTTTGCCCCTGGGGCTGAGGGTCGGGTTAACAACCTGCCTCCGGGTCAGGTGGCCTTTTATGTCGAGGACCTTCGGGCAGGTCTTCGCTTTCCGATTTCGGAGTTCGTCCGAAGTGTCTTGGATTATTACGGACTTTGTCCGACGCAACTGGCGCCAAACTCAGTCCGGTTAATAATCAGCTTCGTTTTGTTGTGTCGGCTCTTGCCGACCTTTTTTCGCATCTCTCTCTTTTGGGTGTTCTTTGTCCTCCGACCCCACCCGAAAATCCGAGGGTGGTGGTTCTTCAATCCTCGGAAGGGTCTTTTGTTCATTATCGATCTTCCATCATCGATCCATGGGTGGAAGAATCAATTTTTCTTTGCTTCTTCTTCACTACCCTGGGGGTTTTCTTCTCGCTGGGGTGACCCTCGAACTCAGCCGAACGAAAATAGTCAGGTGGAGGTAGGAGACTGAGAGAACTTTCACCGACTGAAGGATGTGTCGGTGCTGAAGCAGAGAGAGCTCGTCACCGAGCAAGCTCTATACGATGCCGGTCTGAGTTCGATTCTCCGTTTAGGTACAGTTCGGTCTGTCGGTCATCTTCTGGCTTTTTCATCTATCTTCGGACTTATGCTAATCTTTCGTTGAAATTGCAGGCATGCCGTTGAGAGTAAGAATAACAGATGTCGACATTCGGCAGCACGCGGCGAGAAAGAGACCGACGTCTGGGGCCGGACCTTCGCGGCCACCCAAGAGGCCCCAGACATCATCCCAATTGCCGTTGCGACGGCGACTGCGCAGCCCGACACCGAACGAGCGTCGGGCCTTGAATCGATCATCGCCCTATCGGCGTCGGTGGTGCCACCCGAGGCACCGTTCGAGGAAGGGGCGACAGAGGGGGCAGCCGAAGGAGTGTCAGTGCCCCCGCCTGTGGAAGAGGTTCGGATCGAAGCACGTGAGCTCAAACGGCCCACGGTGGCTCCCGTCGTGCTCTCGGGAGGAGCTCAGTCGAGTTCAAGCTTCCCAACTTTCTCCGACCTCAGGGCCTGGGCGACTGCTCGGGGGAAGGCTCCGATGGCGCTGGTGGACGACTCAAGGTCGGTGGACTGCATTACATCGTCTGATGCTTGGGTTCCCGAGGTAGCGTCGGCCCTGGCCGACCATAATTTGGCCAGGAGGTTGTGTCAGGCAACCATTCTTCCGACCGACTGGAAGCTCTTAAAGAGTCAGTCGGTGACCGAGATGCTCTCTTCATTCTACCCAACCATGATCAGAGTGAGTTCTTCTTTTTCTTTCCTCTCCATTATTATTTTCATCGTTTTATTTTTTTGTCGATCGGCCTTCCATTTGCAGCTGATCTACAACATGTCCGAGTTGGAGGCCGGGTACCGGAGGTTCGGCGATGTCCGGACGGCCTGAAAGAATAGGGTCGAAACCGCCGAAGCTGAGAAGGCGACGCTGGTGAACTAGCTGAAGCTGTCGGTCGACCGCGAGGCTAGGCTCGAGGAGGAGATTTCCCGACTCACCAATGGCCTAGCCACCTTGGAGGCCGAACTTCAGTCGGCCCACGAGCAGGTCCAGTGCAAGATACGTTCCATTCACCGGCTGCGGCGTGAGCGGGATGGCTGCATCAGAGAGCTCGAGGTCGAGAGCGAACAACTTTGGGTTAGCCTGGAGAATCTGGCTAAGGTTGAGGAGAACCTGTCCTCCGCCCAAGTCGACGCCGACATAGCGAAAGCCGAGGCGGAGTCGGCTAAAGAGGTGCTAGGCTGGGTGGTGGAGGACTTTCACGGCTCGGACGAGTACCGGAAGGAGCTTCTCGAGAGCGGCTTCGCCTCCTACCGGATGGGGTATGAGGATGCTCGGGATGCAATTCAGAGTCTGCACTCGAAGCTCGACCTGAGCAGATCATCCCTCTGGGATCAGAGGACCGGGCTGCAGAGGAGGAGGCCGACCCAATGTCGGAGGGTCCAATGGCTGCAGAGGAGGCCGACCCTGGGCCGATGGAACGAGCTACCGAAGGTGAGGTGGCTCCAACCTCCGGTCCCACTCCGACCCGAGCAGGTACATCGATTGCTCCCGAACTATTTCCGGTGCAGGAAGTCGATTTCGACGAATAGTCAGAGTGTCTACTCCGTTGTTTTTGTATTCTTTTATTTTTTTGTTTCGCCTTTGATACTTGTAATCGGGCTTTGATCCAATTTTGTAAGTCTAATTTCAACTAAATGAAATCAAAGACTTTTCAAACTTTTTCTCACATGTGGTTCAAAATGTATGTCTCGTCGAGCCATCTCCGAGAGTATAGGTCGTAGCTCCGACATACCTCGTTAGGACATTCGGTAGGATCCAGCGTAGTTGATCAAGGTAGTCAGTAGCGCACGCCATGCTAAGGGCAAAGCAAGCCTCGATCGCAGGCCGACATCCTGACTGTCGTACAGGTTGCATAAGATCTGATGGTCGAGAGTTATCCCGACTGTAGGTCGAGTGTCTGTCGCCCGGACCTTGGTCGAACGTGCACGTCGAGTCGGGTGTCGGCCAATCTCCGAATGTAGCATATCGACACGATCATTGCGTAGAATCTGATAGTCGAGTAGTGTCCGACGTATTCGAATAGGATAATGATGACAAGTCAAATATCCGTTGTCCGGCCCTTGGTCGGGCGTGCACGTCGGGTCGGGTGTCGGCCAATCCCCGAACGTAGCATGTCGACACAATCATTGCGTAGAATCTAATAGTCGAGTAGTGTCCGATGTATTCGGATAAGATAACGATGACAAGTCGAATATCCGTTGTCCGATCCTTGGTCGGGCGTGCACGTCGGGATGTATGATAAATGGTGGCAAGCCAAATATCCTTCGATCGATCGTGACCAAATCGGCATGTCGCGAGTGCGACCGCAGTCGTCTTGGCATTTTGCCCTTCTTAGTCGAAGCTGAGTCGGCAAGTTAGCCAGCCGTGTTGATCGAGAGTCGACTGTGGAAGGAGCGCGACTTCAACTTAGAGAGGTTTCATCGCCAGCGCTGGCCTTCCGTTAGTGTAGATAGAACAGTTCTCGTTAGAGTCCGATATGTTATCGACGATCGGGCCGTAGGTTTCCAATGAAACGTTGGGCCCAAGTCGAGGCGTCAGGACCCGTGCTTCTGGCGAGGGCCGACCCTCGATGGAGAGCCGAACTTTGTAGACTCTGAGGTTTTGAAATTGAGTTATATTCTGAACAAAGGTATACAAAATTCACTGATGATATAATTTCAGGTTGTCGGCATTCCAAGTCCGAAAAATGATCGTCCCTTCCAGGATCTCAAGTCGGTAGGCGCCCGGCCTGCAGGTGTCCGCTATCTTATAGGGTCCTTCCCAGTTCGGAGACAGTTTTCCTTGATCCTAGAGCTTCGAGACTTCCACCTTCCTTAAAACCAGGTCTCCAGATCTGAAGAACTTTGGCCTAACTTTAGCATTGTAGTATCGGGCCACTCTTTGTTGGTAGCAAGCCATGCGGAGTTGAGCATCACGTTAAAGCTCGGGTAAGAGGTCCAAGTTAGCTCTCCGACACTCGAAGTTGTCCAGTTCACAGTATTGCTCAACTCTAGTCGATGGTAGCCCGATCTCTAGTGGGATCATTGCCTCCATCCCATAGGTCAAATTGAAAAGAGTTTCCTCGGTCGGGACATGGGGTGTCATTCGGTACGCCCACAGGACCGAGTGCAATTCTTCGACCCAGAGGTCCTTGGCTTCATTCAGTCGAGTCTTCAATCCATGCAGAATGGTTCGGTTGGTCACTTCGACTTCTCCGTTGGACTGTGGATACCCGATCGAGGTCAGCTTGTACGTAATATGAAATCTCGCACAGAACTCTCTGAAGTCATGGTTGTCGAACTGTCGCCCATTGTCGGTGATGATAGTGTGTGGCAGTCCTAATCTGAAGATGATGGACTTCTGGATAAAATCTTCCATCTTACACTCGATGATTTACGCCAGGGGTTCGGCCTCCACCCACGTGGTGAAGTAGTCGATTGCGACAACTATGAACTTTCTTTGGCCAGATGCTAGGGGGAAGGACCGAGTATGTCGATTCTCCATTGGGCGAAGGGCCACGGGGCGATAATGAAAGTCAGCTGGTTGGCGGGCCGGTATTGTAAGTTGGCGTACTTTTGACATGGCTCACACCTCCGAACCAAGTCAGCCACATCTTTTTTCATGGTGGACCAGTAGTAACCTTGCCGTAGGACTTTGTAGGCCAAGAATTTACCCCCCAGGTGACTTTCACAGATCCTTTCATGCACCTCTCTGAGTGCGTAGTCCACATCCGTCGGTCCCAGGCACCTTAGCAAGGGAAGGGAGAACGACCTTTTGTAGAGTCGTCCGTCCATCATTACATATTGGGAAGCCATCCATTGGAGTCGCTTGGCTTTTGCGGGATCCTCGAGGCTGGTTCCGTCAGTCAGATACTGAACGATCGGATCCATCCAGTTTGGCTCGGTCGTCAGTTGTAGCACCTCCTCAGCCCTGTCGATGCTCGGTTGCTCGAGACTCTCTACGAGTGTCTGGCCCAAAGCACCGTAGGTGGATGTCGTGAGCCTGGAGAGTGCGTCGGCTCGAGCATTTTCCATCCTGAGAATGTGGGAGATCTTGAAATACTGAAGGTGTGCCACGAGATCTCTCACCTTCTGAAAATATTTCATCATGGTCGGATCTCGTGCTTCGAATTCACCTTTGACTTGCCCCACAATCAGCTAGGAGTCGGAGAAGACTCTAAGGCTGTCGATCCCGAGCTCCTTCACCACTCTCAAACCAGCAAGAAGTGCTTCATACTCGATTTGATTATTGGAGGCTTTGAAGTTGAATCAGAGGGCGTACTCAGTAACTACTTCCTCCGAGTTGGTAAGCAGGAACCTGGCCCCGCTCCCTTGGGCATTGGAAGCTCCGTCTATATGCAATACCCAGGTTGACCCGAGGTTATATTCAGAGGTCGCAGCTTCTTTGGAGCTCCCATCTTCCGATATTTGGTCGGTTGTCGGGCATTCCGTGATGAAGTCGGCTAGGACCTGAGCTTTCAGAGCAGGTCGCGGTCGGTACTGGATGTCGAACTCGCTCAGCTTCACCGCCCATTTCGCCAGTCGTCCTGATGTATCGGGGCGATGGAGGATCGCCCTCAAGGGCTGGTCGGTGAGGACCACGATGGTGTGTGCTTGAAAATATGGATGGAGTCATTGCACGGATATGACCAAGGCAAATATCATCTTCTCCACCCTTGAGTACCGAGTTTCGACTTCGTGGAGCACTTTGCTGGTATAATATATGGGTTGGTGAGTTCGGCTCTCGTTCTCTCGGACGAGTACCGAACTAACCGCCTCTGGGGCGGTAGCCCAGTAAAGGTACAATATTTCTCCAACCTCTATCTTTACAAGCAAGGGTGGAGAAGTCAGATACTTCTTCAAGTCTTCGAAGGCTTGTCGGCACTCATTCAGCCAAGAGAAATCCTTTGTCTGCCTCAGGGTTTTGAAGAATGGAAGGCATCTCTCAACCGACCGAGAAATGAATCGGCTGAGTGTGATGATCCTTTCATTGAGCTGCTATACTTCCTTTTTGGTGTTCGAGTGTCGTATGTCGATGATCACCTTTATCTTCTCGGGGTTGGCCTCAATTCCGTATTGAGAAATGAGAAACTCGAGAAACTTCTCTGAAGGCGCACTTGGTCGGATTTAGTTTCATTTGATGTTGCCGAATAGTGTGGAAGGTTTCTTCCAAGTCTTGGACATGATCTGAAGCCTGCGCACTCTTCACCAGCATGTCGTCCACGTACACCTCCATGTTGTGCCCGATTTGAGCTTTGAAGATCTTATTGACGAGGCATTGGTAGGTGGCTCCGACATTCTTCAGACTGAAGGGCATCACTCTGTAGCAGTAAAGGCCCTTGGCGGTCATGAAGGCCGTATGCTCTTCATCCTCGGGCGTCATCTGGATCTGGTTATATCCGACGAAGGCATTCATGAAGCTGAGTAGTCGATGATCGAACGTCGCATCCACCAGTTGGTCGATCTTCGACAGTGGGAAGCTGTCCTTCGGGCAGGCTCGATTCAGGTCGGTGTAGTCGATACAGATCCTCCACTTTTCGTTGGCTTTCTTCACTATGACGACATTGGCGAGCCAGTCGGGATATGTGGTTTCTCTGATGAAGTCCGCCTCGAGTAGCTTGTCTACTTCCTCGTCGATGGCCTTCTGTCTTTCGGGGGCAAAAGACCATTTCTTCTGTCTCACCGACCTCGTGCCAGAGGTGATGTTAAGTCGATGAGTCATTATTTTAGAAGGTATGCCAGACATATCCGCTGCCGACCAAGCAAATATGTCGGCGTTGGCTTTCAATAGCTCTATCAGCTGCTATCGCTCCGCGTCGGATAACTACGATCTGACCCAGACGACCTGTTCAGGATTCTTTGTCATCGGGATGGAAATAAGCTGTTTAGCCGGTTCACCCTGTTCCTCCTCTTCCCGTTGGTCCAGCTTGTCGACCGACAGGGAGTCCTTCGATTTATTATTTTGAGTAGAGATTTGGAAGCATCGTCGAGCGAGCTGTTGATCCCCGTATATTTTTTCAGTTTCGTTTTTAGTCAGAAATCGGACTAGCAAGTGATATGTCGAGACTATCACTCTGAGGGCGTTTAGTCTGGGTCTTTCAAGTATGGCGTTGTAGGCCGAAGGTACTTGGACGACCGTGAAGATCATGTAGACGGTGCTTTACCGTGGTTCGATCCCAGCTATCACGGGAAGAATAATTTCTCCTTCCACTGCGACGGCCTCCCCGACGAAACCCACTAGGGGCGTAGAGACTCTCCTGAGTCGGTCGGTCGACAGTCGCATTCGAGAGAAGATCGAGTAAAATAAAATGTTAGTCGAGCTTCCATTATCAACAAGAATCTTTTTTACATCATAATTCGCTATTATCGTCGAGACAACAACAGCACCATCATGGAAAGTTTGGATTCTCCGAGCATCTTCATCTGTAAAGATGATTACATCATCCTGGCGTGACCTCTTCATCGACTCCCCTTCAGTAGTCGTTCCTTGGTCCAATCGTTTGGAGATCATGTTGATGACTCCAGTAGTAGGCTGATTGTTCGCTGCCTCTTCAGTCGGTTGGGATCGTTGGTCGGGAAGGGATCGAGCCGACGGATCCCTTCGATACTTTTCGAGATACCCTCGTCGTATGAGAGCCCTTATTTCATCCATGAGTTGGATGCATTGCTCGGTGTTGTGACCGTGACCCCAATGGAATCGATAGTATTTTCTCCGATCGAGACCCTTTGCCTTCAGAGGCGGAGGCCGTCGCAGATATTCCGCTCCTTCGATCTCCATCAGGATCTGCGCATGAGGAGCAGAGAGAGAGGTGTAGGAGTCATACTCGCGATGCATCGATCTCGGACTCCGCCGTCAGGGCGATCTCGAGCTCCATCGTCAGAGCGAGACCTGTTTATCAGTCGGGGGTCTGCTGGGTTCAGCAGGAGCCCGATTTTTCTTTCGCTTCTCCTTCTGGCCCGTGTCCTCGGTCAAACATCGGTCGGAAGCTCCTTCGTCCGTGCGTATATATTTGTACGCATGCTCCAGCAATTCGGCATATGTCTGGGGGAGGATCTTGTCTAAGAAATATGTGAACCGAGACCCCCTTAGCCCCCTCTTCATGGCCGAGATAGCCATATCTTCGTTGAGGTCCCGGACCTCAAGTGTGGCCATATTGAATCAGGCCACAAAGTGTCGGAGTATCTCATTTTCTCCCTGCTTGAGGGAGAAAAGACTGTCCGAGATTCGTGGTGGCTTCCAGTTAGTGCTGAAATGGGCCACGAAAGAATGTTCGAGCTGCCCGAAGGAGTGGATACATCCTGAACGAAGGACGGAGTACCAAAGCCTTGGCAGCTTTACGAAGCATGGCAGGGAAGCCGATGCAGAGGAGGGCATCGGTTGTCCCTTGAATTGTCATGAGAGCTTTGTAGCTCTCCAGATGGTCAACTGGATCGGTGGAGCCATCGTAAGGCTCCACTTGAGGCATCTTGAATCGACTAGGGATCGATTCGTCGAGGATAAATCGGGAGAGAGATTGGTTGGTCCAGAAGTCGATGTCGTTTGAAGACTTCTGACCATCCGCCTGGAGCTGGACAAGCCGACGGTCAATTTCTTTGAACTTACATTCGTAGTCGTCCAACCGTCGGTGTTGAGAAACCCCAGGGGTTGAACCTCCCGACGAATTTGAGAGTGAGGCGGACGGTGTCCGCGGCCGCTTCTCCTTCCTCGCTCGCTCTAGCTGAGAAGGAGAGGGACGCCGAGATCGGTGGGTGTCGCACCGTGGCCGCCTCACTCCTTCTCGGTGGGAGTGCTGAGACGGCTGCTCTTGAGGAGGAGATGGAAGTTGACGCGGGCATCGGTGGCTGCTTCTGGACAGCATAGGGTGCGCCGTCGGTTGTTCCGCCGGTGATTGTGGCAACTGAGTCGGTCGTTGCTGGAGGTTTTTGATCGTGTCAGTCAGAACGATCATTTGCCACATGATCGCCGTGATTTGTGCCTCCGTGGTCACCACTGGATGCGGAGAACTGGGTTCCACCATGGAGGGTGAAGGAGGGGCCTCTTCCCGATGAGAAGAGTGCCTCGTCGATCCGATAGCTCTCGATCGCTGAGCCCTGATTTTTATCATCTCGAGAGGTTCTTCAAGCTCTGTGGAGCTCACTGTCTTACCTCCGTCGAACCCCCTACCTGACGCGTCAAAATCTGTTGTGGTCAATCTCCTCATCGCCTGACCGCCAGAAACGAGCACATGCAAAGAAAGTCTTCACTGACCGGAGATGTCTCCGACGGAAACCCTCCGACGCTCAAGTCAGAGAGGAAACTAGGCAACAGTGGAAAGAACCAGGGGCTCAGCTTGAGAAAGCTTAAAAGAGCTTAAGAAAGCTTACCAAAACTGTTGCCTTACCCCGTTTTATAGTAGAATGTGGTATGGTCCCGCAATTAATGGTGCAGACAACTGGAGAGTTGTCAAATCATCGGGGGCTGTCAAATCGACGTGGATTGTCAGGTCATCAGAATTAACCCATGTCCTTGACAGGACAATGCTCCAGGGCAGTCGCACAGCATGTCCTTGACAGGACAACAGTCCATAGCAGTTGTACGGCATTTGGACGGGTTGGCTGACTATATGTCGGTATTCGACTACCGGAACGTCGGGTGATGACTCAAAAATACCGTCGGCTGATCTGATGCCTTGTGGAAGTCGGACGTCGATTGCCACCCCCGACAGTGAGTCGGTGATATGGGTTTGGCCGTTCGGTCGGTTGGAAACAGTATTGATCTATTTGGCCGACATACCTTCGGTCAGATATTGTCGGCAATCATTGTCGGAGTCGTCTGTCCATCTGATGGGTAGAGTCGGACGTCGATCGAATCGTTCCGAAGATAAGTCGGCATATAGGGGTCGACCGATATATCCCAACAACTTTAAAAGTACTGTCTCAGCATATTTGCCTAACTACTTGTGTAAGGTGTTTGGGACAATTTTCATTTGTTCGTCATCCAGGAAGGGTTAATAACTTTTTTTTTTTTTCCTCCTTTTTCGGAGACAATACTAGTAACCATTTTATTACCGCCTTTTTTCCGTAAAATAATCTACTAATCTGATGCGTACCTGGTTGTGTCTAAATATTTTGATGCTCGAATAAAATGGATGTTCCTAGGGAAATGATGCATTCAGCTGTGTACAAGCGCGGGTTGCATGCTGACATGGATGAGAGTATATTCTCAATTTATTTTTATTGTTGTCAACAATTATTTTTATGTTTGGTCCGGATCCGATCTAGATCCGAATTGGATCCACATTCCAGTGATTAAGACCGAATTATATATAGATATGATCCGATTCAAATGATCCATTGGGTCAAAAAATTTGATTATAGATGCTATCCGATCCGATCCGATTTTTTATTGAGCTACATCTAAATTCAATATCAAAATCCGATCAAATAATTGGATCAGATCGGAGTCACTCATGATCTGATTCAACTCGATCTATTTACATCTCTATACTAAATGAATCGACTTGTTTATAACCTGAATTTGTGGAGCTTAAATTTAAATCTATTTATGGCGAATCAAATACAGATTAAGTTGATGAATTGGATCATATTTTATTAGCCTTGTGGACAGTCTTAGTGGGCTTTGTGACTACCAGCATGTCAATATTGTAATATTAGCAGCTAATCAGGAGATAAATCCCTCAAAACCTTATATTGAAATAAATAGTAGATTAGAAATAAGAGGAAGGTGGAACTGGAGGATGTCAGTTATGTTGGTTGATAAATTATTAGTCACCTGGTCTGAATCTAGCCCTCATGCCAAAAAACAAAAAAACGGGCGGAAGCGCTAATTGCCAGATAAAACCGCACTGTTAGAACAAGAAATGCATTTATTGTTAGATTAAGATTTCTCAAAAGAAAGCCCATGGCAACTTCCACATGATGTTCCGTTGATGGAGACAACTCAATTTTGTAGCTATCGTGGACCAAGATGCGTGCACGACTTGATATACCAGGCCGGCCTTTTCAGAAGATGTAGCCACGAGCACTTAATCCCTTTAGGCGGGCGGATCTTAATGGGCACCCACAGACACGAGGGGTCCATCTACCAACCGATGCATGCTCCTCGAACCGGGACGTGTCACGTGTGCAGAGGCGGCAAATGGATAAGATCCAAGGGAACAAACGCACGCCATGGTTCGAGGGTTCCGCGTTGCCCAAAGGCCGAAACCAGAACCGGCAGCCCACGTGCTATTCTTCTTGTTGGTAAGGAGGCGTGGCATGCTACAAAGGGCGCATGTAGATCTTCTCTGAAAGAGAGACCCGATGTGATGGGGTACACTCATATTAGAGTCCTGTGATCATCCGTTTGTATTAAAATTAAAAAAGAAAGAAAGAAAAGAAAAGAGAGAGAGAGAGATCCAATATATTTGAGTGGTAGGTGCTCATTGGATAAGGCCAGCCTAAGTTCTCAAGAAAAAATATTCATAGATTATTTTTTACTTTGAAGATCAAAGTAAATGTGTCGACAGATTATTTTTTGTTTAAACTGAGTAAAAACAAATTAATAAATAATATCAAGTATAAAGACTTGCATATTTTGCTACTTTGGTCTTCTGGTGGTCGCCTCTTCGGTCCTTCCACTTCCAAGAGGATGCAAGATTTCATTCAAAGAGATGGCATGCACTCTGACGCTTTCACCATAATTTTTTGAAGAAAGAAAAAAAAAAAAATAGTAATCAAAAGCAGGCAAAAGAGAATGGAGCAACATGCATATCTATGCATGGTAAGTGGAGCATACAGAGACATCTGTCTGCTTGTCCATCCAAATCAATGTAATGTATACAGGGAGAGAGTGCTTCCAATGTAGCTATAATTCAAGATACTCCAAAAGACTTGATATACTTTTATAATAATTTTTTTACATCATTTTTTATTTGAGTTTACATTCTTTAGCTGAATTATTCATGATTTTTGGATATTGCACCATAGCTTGAACGAGCTTATCAAAATCCAATGCCTTCTCGATCCATTTAAGATCCAAACACATGGATCTTGACTGTGATGGATCGCCAAATAAATGGCCTTTCTATATTGCAGAAGCTGCCAAATAAACGGCCTTTGGTATGCTCGAGAAGTCTCGTGCCACATCCTCCCCCCCACAACACCGCCCCCCTCAAATGAGAAAGAAACAGGTTGATACAAAAAATAAAAATAAAAAAAATCTCATATCAGATTATCATATTTGACATAAAAAATAAAAAAAGATAAAAAAATTAGTAAATTTTATATTTATTTTTTTGAAAAGAGAAGGTACAATAAATATCATGAGAGCTGGTATTTGATAAATTCTCAAATGATGGTAATTCATATCAGAAGAAATATTTTTGAATTTATTTTGATGTCTTTCCTAATTTATTTAATAAAAAAAATTTACAAACAAATTAGGATGTAAATAGTATTATACAAAAAGGTATATAATTATGATGATCATGTAAAAATTAATTATAGATAACAATGTTATTCTAGTATCGAAAAATTATTTTATATGGATAGGCATATTTATAAATTTGATTATATTTTTATGTTGGATTACTTCCAATTAAACGTAGTAATCTTTTTTTAGTACTATTCTTAAATAATTTTTTCATCAATTAAATATAATAAAAATTATTTTTTTATAATCATTTTTTAGATAAATAATTTATAGGAATCGGTAGATTATCTTGTAATTTAATATACTTCAATCAAATGAATCCTAACTATGATAAGCCATGATGTAGACTAGTAAATTATTTCTATCATTTGTATTAATGAGATGACGGGTGTCATTAGGATGTATATAAAATAACGAGACGAAGCAACCAATTTATGCAAGTAGGTCCAAGTAAGCCATCTGCCATTTTTTACAACCCTGCCCCGGCCCTCACTGGACCAAAAAAAAAAAAAAAAGGAAAAAGAAGAAGCTATAATTGCCCTAAGTTGCTCCCCAGCGTGATTGACTCATATTTTTTCTTAAGCAAAAATTAATTTATATTTCTCGTGATTTATCACAGAGTACATTTGATGAATTATGTTACTGTCAATTCAACAATCTTTCTTCTTCTTGAGACTAGAGAACAATGATGATAGTGTTGCCTATTCAATCCTAGCAAAATTCGGACTCAACACATTTCCACAAAATATGAAATAAAATTCAAACCATTGAACCCTACTCACATTAGCACTAGCAGCTGTCTTCTATCTTTGATGACAGTTAAAATAGATTACCTGGAAACTTATTTGATGACCGAGCTTTGCACCAAATGTGATGGTACATCATCCGTATTAACGAAGTAGGTGGTTTGAATGAGTTCGTATCATCAGGGGAAAAATAATGCAAGCATATTTCTAGAAAAAAAGACCACCGCACATTGAGTATGCCCGCTATAGCTAGCCATAAGAGAGACATGCAACTTCATTTATTCTTAAACCATAATTGGCATCCTATATTTTGCCTCCCAATGAGCAATATTCGTGGAAATATACTATCTTTTTTTCATTATTTTTGAACAACTTATTTTTGAGACATTTTTTTAAGCAACCTTGATATTGATAGATGCCATAGCAACGTAGCTATACCACTATTCACCCTTTATAAGTTCCGCAATTCTCCCCATACTGATGGCTCCATGTTGCAGCTCAATAAACCCGCATGCATATATCCGATCACTTTGGTGGCATATTGTCTCCATGTCAACAATAAAATGAGCTGAAATTAACTTGTAAAATGTCAGACCTTTCTCATTTTTGCATCTGTTAAACTTCTTCAAGTATATGCATTTCTAGTCTTCAGAATGATGAAAACTCAAACCTTTATCTCATCATTTTCATGAATCAGGGACCTGGCTTACTCAAGCTGAGATTAGAGCTAGACCTAGGTTTTTTGGATTAGGCCGAAGCCGTACTATTTCTAGCCAATCCGAGGTCAAGCAAATGCGATGCCGATTGCAAATGCTTAATTAGGACAAGTGTTCTTTTTTTTCTCTTTACTTTTTCTAGGATCGATCAGATGATCTCCATTTTTCTAAAAAAAAATAATATTGATTGGATCAGATCTACTAATCTAACGATAGATCAGTCTAATCATGCAGTAACATGCGCAACCATGTCTGTCCTGTCCTATTTTTTTTTTTTATTTTTTTTTATCCGTATCTATGCACGTTGCTTTGTGGTTGGATTTAGCCCCATCAATAATTTCTTCCAACTTTTACCGAGATATGGATAAACGTTAGCCCATCCTACTGTGATGGAACCGGCAAGCTAATTTAGACCGGCAGGTCATTTCGGAGATCCATCAAACAGCTGTTCGAGAGCTACACATGTCAGTCGTGGGGGCCCAAAGGCATCAACATCACTAAAGAAGGGCTTCTATTCGCCAGGCTGTTTGTCGCCGCAACGCTAAATTACGATCACGTATGCAGCCCCGCTTCGTAGTTTTCTTCCACGCCGACGACATCTATTTATTTTATGGGGTAAAATTCTCCGAGGACTTTTTGCAACGGTCCGCTGGAACGTTTTCCTGGTACTTTCAGAGCACGGAGAGGCTCCCATTCCATTTTCCTGTTTGTCGTTATTGCTATTAATTTTGGACGTGGCTAATTGGCTATGACCTCTTCTATTTAATTTGCCCTAAGGTAGACACTTACATGACGTCCAAAATGAAGGCAGTTGGGACAATATTTAGATGGTTATAAATTGAAGTTTTTTTATATGGAATTCATCAAATATCATTTTATTGCGACGTTGCCGTGTCCAAAAAAACCGTTGCCGCGTCCAAAACCAGACATCAACGTAGCAGTACAATTTTGACATTGGCGAGACACCGACTAGTGTAATTGATAGATATTCAAATCTTACCCTCATTTGACTTCGGCTAGATTTTTTCCTATCCTAATTCTCCCAAACAACATGCTGGCATGATGATATCTCCTGGCTAAAATTGAGCAGGAGATATAGTTTGAACAGAGTGATGAGAGTGGTTGGCCTAGCAACCAAACGTTGTCAGGTTAATTCTCTTTGATTATTTGGCTGCAGAAGAAACAGGAAGAGGACCATAAAAAATCTAAGAAATTAGAGGCCCAGGAAGTGACACTGCTCACTTGATGATGTCGTCACATTGACCTCTCAGCTCTCTACAAGAGCAGTGGTAACATGAGATGGTGGAACGATATTATCTTGAAAGCTTGTAATCAATTGCGTCTATTATTATCCGAACTTTTTTCTTGGTTTCAGCAAAGTTAGTCTTGCTTTATTTATATCAGAGAGCGACATCCCGGGGCCTGATCTAAAGTGACGGCAGCTACAAACCGGCTTGGGGCCGTTCAGTCAAAACAATGGCCATTAGTAGACATTTCCACCGCTCGTTCAATTAAAGTAATATTTTATAATTCTTATTTTGTTGATATGATCATATTACACCATCCGTTTGTTGGTATGTCATGATTTATGTAATAAACTAGCGAATCTTCTTGAAGAAGTCAAGTTTTATCAAATACGTTTTAACTTTCATCTCTCTGTCTTGCGTCAGATGGATCAATTTTTCTAACTATGGTGACTCACGAGGATATGGTTAGAGATTAGAAGTTTGAAATGGAGGAAAAGTGTTTAAAGAGTTTTTTAAAAAAAAAAAGAAAAAAAAAAAAGAAAAAAAGAGAAAGTCAGAGGGATCTTCCATCAAAAAAAAAAAATCTTAACATCAAAAAACAAAAAAGGTCATGAGGATATATATCCTCGATTTATTCCTTTGTTTGTTTTAGAAAAAATATTTCTTACTTTTTCTATCTATTATTATCTCAATAAATTATATTAAATTTTTCCTTCTTTTCCTGACAATGAATATTTTACTCAAAAAATAAAAAAATTTGCACCTAAGAAAAATTTTGACTTAGTGGTATCGGAGATGACAACATATCGGATAGGCCATTACCCATACTCTCCTCGAAGCAAAGCCGGGCCGGGGCATGTAGAGTTAGACAGTGTAGGTTGGATGTAATTTTTTTTTTGGACATATGAATCAAACAAAGAAAAGAAAATATAAAAATAAGTTAGTGCTCAACATAATATTCAAAAAAATATTCAAAAATATATGAAAAAAATCAAATTTTCAACAACAATAGAAACATAACAAATAAAAATATTATTATTTAATAAGTCAAATGCCTAGAAAAGTAATCAACTAAAAATATGAATAATTCAGCATAATAGCATGTAATCTTTCACTTATTCAATCTTTCTCATGAGTAGGACAGTGAGAATAGTGGATAGAGAGAGGGTTACATACATATATATCTAAAGACAGACTTAAATAAGATCGATTAGATTTGGATTTAGATCCAATCAAATCAAAACTAGATAATTAGAGATCTCGCATCGATAATCTAAGCTGTTGGATATAATCTATTATCTCAAAACTGATTGTACATAAAAAATTATATGATTTGAAGACCTCTAGCCTTTGTCATAAATGATCAAAAAATACATCTAATTCAATTTTATTTAAGCTATCCAATTTTTGACTATTTGATAAATAGGCTAGGGGTTTCCAAATTATATGATTTTTTATATGTAAGCAGTTTTGAGGTAATAAATTATATTTAAAGGCTTGAATCATTGATATAGGATCTCTAATATAGAATTTTGATCTGATCAAATTTGAGTCCAAATCTAATCAACCTGATTCAAGTCTGATTATATATATATATATATATATATATATATATATATATATATATATATATATATATATATATATTATATGTGGATCAGGTTCGCAACATTGATCATTACCCATCACCAAGACCTATTGTGGCTTTAGGTAAAAACCATCCCATTAAAAGGTCAAATCAGGTATATGGTGGAGTAGAGTAAATTATTATTCCTAAGTGATGCTGGTGTAACATAGTAATTTTATACTATAAAAGTTGCATAGTAGTTATATAACTTCTCCATTGCAACTTTCACCGTGAACTTTCTTTCTTTCTTTCTCTCACGAGAAGAAGATTAAACAAAATATAATCCAATTCATTAATACTATAAAATATCAAAAAAATAAAATATTCTATCAAAGTTATTGATGCAATTTGCTCAAAAAGGTACGTTAAAGACGTAGATAAAATTAGCTCAAAAAAAAAACAATTATTACCTTATTAAGGTGGAACTAAGACTTTACCCAAATGCACTCATTTATTTAGTAATTAGAACTAGTATGTTTGATTCTTGGATGATACATTTTTAAAAATTTAGACTTGGAAAGTTATACTACGAGATATCAAGAAGAGAATAAACAGAAAAAGTACATAAAAAATCTGATTATTATTGAGAATCCGTTCTTTAGTGGATAAATATTATAAAAAAAATTACTCAACTTTCCTACTGACCAACTTATCCATGTTCTAATGCTTCTCTAGATGGATAAGTTATTTTTCAATGGATGACATTTATCTTTGAAATGGGATGAAAATCTTACTCACTTTGGACATAAGTAAATTATTTTCTCATCAGTTGAAAAAATAAGTCTTTTATTTTACTCCTAAAATACCCCTAACAATATAGTAATACTATAATCATATAATAATAACATAATATATATATCATATCATTATAAATTATATTATATATAATATAATCTAACCCTTAACATATATTATATTATTTTTATTATCATATAATAACATGTTACTATAATATCATAGTATATTATTATGATAATATAATATAATATAATTATATGATATTATAATTTAATACACAATGTTGTTATTCTAATATAATATATTATTATTTTATTATAATTAATCTATTATTATAATATAATTTATCATCATAATATAATGTATAATATTATATAACATATTATAAAATATATTGAATATTATAATATAATATAATAAAATATATTATTTATATGATATTATATTATGATATATTAAAATATATAAACTATAATATAAATTATAATGTATATTTATATATTAAAAGATATTATGAAGAATATTAATAAATCTTAGCAATTTACTATGAAAATATAGTAATGCCACGGTAGATTCTTGACTTGGACTGGAGTTACTGGAGTGTGGCGGTGTTCAACAAAAATTAACCATAATCGGATCTACAAAATAAGTTCTTAATCAGAGGTGATTTCGATGGGAACCTTCCGATGCTCCAGTCAGAAATCTGAAATAGATGAGAAGAAATGGATGTAAGAGTTTGCGTACCTTGTGGTTCCTCTATTTGTCTCTATTTATAAGGGCGGGAGCTGTAAAAGGAAAAAGTTGCAGAGGGTCATCCCCACAGCTCTGGGTGCACTATTCCAAGATGTTCGATCTAATTTTTGGTGGTTGACATCATCTTATCCAGCGCGCAGTCAGTCATTCTCAAGAATGACATGATTTGATGGGACTCTATAAGGTGCATAGCTAGCCATCACAAGAGTGGCGTGATTTGATGGGGCTACATGGGAGTCTCCTATTAACCTTCGCAAATATAGCGACCGACATGGGTCAGACCGGATATGGCTCGAAGTCTTGTCGAGTGTATTGTTGGGGATAAGAATCAACGATAGATTCTTTGGTCGGAGGTGATGTTGTAGCGAAAATTTAGTGCAGGGGCAAAATGATAATTTTAAAACTTTTTCAAAATTATTATTTTACAGTAAAATTATTAATTAATCTCATTAATTAATACTAATTAACCCTACACTAGGATCTAAATATGATACAACAGCATGCATTTAAATTTGAAATTCAAATTTGAATCAGTAAACCTTTTACAGTACTATGTTCAGAACACATCACCTTTTGCGGGTAGTCGATCACCGCAATCTGATCACCGTCGGGGGGCTCTGATCGTCACGTTGCAGCCACACAAATATCTGACCTCTGCGGATCGTCCACACGAAGCTCCCGTCTGATCAGCTCCTCACGAATGCTAGTTCGTGATTTCACCCTTTTGATGGTAGATGTTGATCGAACTCCTTCGATCGATGTGTGCCTACTTTTCAGACATTCCGGATTGTCTGCACAGTTGCTTGAGAGGCTGATGGATCTCTTCCTGAAATTTGGTGGACTCACGACACTCGTGGCACACCAATCTCACTTCCCGATCCCTAGGTAGAAACCCTAGGGTACACACCAAAAACCCTGCGCCCAATATTCTCTCTTTTCTTTCTTTTTCTCTCAGAAGGTTTTGGACCTTCACCTCACACACAAGCCTTCCTCACGCCCCACTTTCTTTCTCTTAATTTTTCTGCACACGCCCCACCTTTCTTCCATTTTTAAAACAATGTCGAACGTGTCTTATCCGCGTGAGAGGATAAAGACAAGAGGTTACACATTTGAATTCAAATCAAATTTGAATTCAAACGAAAACCAACTTATCCCTATCCTTTTGGACGTGAGAAGAGAAAGGATGTGGCTCTTTGTGCATGAAAAATGTTTCACGAGAAACCTTTTCTCGTGTAACTAATGTGGCGCACAAAATGGATAAGGATGAAGGGGCAAGTGATAAGTTATCCATTCAAATTCAAACATGCTTTGAATTTGAATGGCTAACTAATTATTTTATCCATCCATATGACGCACAAATGAGGGTGTGGGGAAGGGTTTTGCGTGAGAAAAATTTCACGAGAAGTTTCTTCTCGTGAATTCAAATGGGTGCAAAGAAGTTGGGTGTCGCAGGGAATTTAAAACAAGATGGTTTGATTCAAATTGAGCTAACCTAATCTAAATAGGTTAAGCACAATTAGAATAGATTAAACCCAACATAATTAGACTTAATTAGGCTCAATAAAATCTTAATTAAATCAAAAATTAACTAAGCCTAACCCCTGATCAAATCAGGGACTAAACCACCTTAGCGATTAGGTCAACATTTAACCTAATCGGGTCAATCCAAACTGAATCCAATTCAATTGGACTTGATCCAAAAATAATTACTCAATCAAATTGAGTTAATTAGTGATCAAATTACTAATTAAACTTCTCATAAATATTGAGTCCAAATCTGATGGACAATCAGGCATCAGAGACCATCGATATGAAACCCTGATCAAAGAATTCAAATTTCAAATTCAAAATTTGAAATTCAAAATTTTGACCCCGGTACCCAAAATGTGTGGAACTCATGATCAGAGAATCCTAATTCTCAATCATAGAGTCCCAGACAGATAAGACTCATAATCAGCCATCAGATCAGAAAGGAACCTCTAATGTGTGTGACCCCGCAGGTTCGAACCTAAGCCGGTAGCACAGGAACCAATTCCTGTACTAATCGAAGTGACCATCTAGCAATGGTACCCGATGATCGGATAGGTCGAATAATCACAATCGCAACATTCAGAACCTATGTGAATATGGTTACCGTATAATTCATCCCTTTTGATCCCTGTGTTTAGGATGACTCAGGGTTAAACTGTCAACCCTGATGATATCATCCGAATCGTGCTCAACTCAATTAGTCCTGTGACTCCTCACTAGGACAACCCTGACCAAGATTTTGCTAAATTGAAACACAACTGTACACAGCTCCTAAACTGGAGTGGTCAATCCCATCTTGACACACGCACCGACAAGTCAAGTACTTGACTACACCCAGCAGCCTTCCGTCACTGAATTAGAAATTCAGGTAGTCCAGTGCCTAAGTGCAGTGAGTTGTTTGCAAGTCACCATGGCGGTCTCAGGTCGGAGGGAAATTTATACCCATATCCCATCGGAGCAAATCTTGACAGCAGAAATAGCTCCGGAGTTGGTCACGTTCAGTGCAGATGTACCATTACATCTCATCTGTATGCCATAGGAGTGTCTCCACACTCTTTGGTTATGAGGACAACCAACCCATATGGCACACAACGACCTATGCTCGATAAACGTTGTCGTCCTTGGTAACAACGTATCATTTGGTCGCGAACATATTTAAGGACTAAGCGACAAATCCTCCTTTGTCGAGTCTAAATAGTCCTAAGGACTTCACCACAACACAGGAGTTCATTAGAAGATGAAACATTTGTGATAAAAAAATATCAAAATAACTTTTATTTATTTATAATTCATGTACTAATACAAAAAGAGCACAACCGTCAACAGGCTGACGATTGGCTTTGGGATACTATTCCCAACAATCTCCCACTTGGCCTAAAGCCTATCGGTGCAGTATCTAATACCCATCTTCGACTTGTAGTCGTTGAACTCCTTCACTGCAATGGCTTTAGTGAATGTGTCGGCCAGGTTCTCCTTCCCATCGATCTTCTGAAGGTCGACATCACCTCGATCCACGATCTCCCGGATGAGATGGTAGCGGCGCAGAATATGCTTCGTCCGCTGGTGTGCCTTTGGTTCCTTCACCTGAGCAATGGCTCCAGAGCTGTCGCAGTAGAGCAGAACTGGACCAACAAGGGAGGGTGCTACTCCGAGCTCGGTGATGAATTTCCTCAGTCACACCGCTTCTTTGGCAGCATCTGATGCAGCAATATACTCCGCCTCGCATACTGAATCAGCCACAGTGTGCTGCTTGGAACTCTTCCAGCAGACAGCCCCACCATAAAGGATAAAAATAAATCCTGACACACTCTTGCTATCATCGCGATCAGACTGGAAATTAGAGTCTGTAAACCCTATAAGTCTCAAGTCCGATTCACCATATATAAGCCACTGGTCCTTAGTATTTCTTAAATACTTCAGGATGGTTTTAACAACCTTCCAGTGATTCTCTCCTGGATCAGATTGGTATCTACTCACTACCCCTAGTGAGTATGCCACATCTGATCGTGTACATGTCATGGCGTACATGATAGATCCCACTGCCGAAGCATATGGAATCCTACCCATACGCTCTCTCTCTTGAGGTGTTGTCGGACAATCCCTCTTCGAGAGAGAAATTCCATGGCCTATCGGTAGATAGCCTTTCTTGGAATTTTTCATGCTGAACCTTTTCAGCATAGTATCAATGTACGTGGATTGGGATAAGCCAAGCAACTTTTTGGATCTATCCCTATAGATCCTCATCCCTAGGATGTAGGAAGCTTCTCCCAGATCCTTCATGGAGAACTATGACGATAGCCAAATCTTTATTCCCTATAATGCAGGGACATCATTCCCGATTAAGAGAATGCCATCCACATACAATATAAGAAATACTACTACTGGACCATTAGCCCACTTATAAATGCAGGACTCTTCTCCGTTCTTAACGAAGCCATACGTTTTGATCATCCTATCAAAATGTATGTTCCAACTCCGAGATGCCTGCTTAAGTGCATAAATGGACCTCTGTAGCTTGCACACCTTAGACTCATCTGTGGATGTGAACCCTTCAGGTTGTATCATATACACCTCTTCGTCCAGTTCTCCGTTTAGGAAAGCTGTCTTCACATCCATATGCCAGATTTCATAGTCCAGATGGGCAGCTATTGCAAGCATAATCCGAATGGATTTGAGCATTGCCACAGGAGAAAATGTCTCGTCATAGTCTATACCATAACGTTGACGATATCCCTTGGCATCCAGACGGGCTTTATAGGTCTCCACCTTTTCGTCTGCGCCCCTCTTCCTTTTGAAGACCCACTTACACCCTATGGGTTTTACTCCTTCGGGTGGGTCAACCAATGTCCACACATCGTTGACCTTCATGGACTCCATTTCGGATTTCATGGCCTCTAGCCATTTCTCAGAGTCAGGTCTCTGCATTGCATCCATGTAGGTGATCGGATCCTCATCGTTTTCATCAAGTTCGACAGGATCACCATCCCAGACCAAGAAACTATAGTATCTGTCCGGTTGATGTGGTACTCTACCTGACCGCCTTAAGGGTGCATAATCAATGGGCTCCGGATCTGATCTAATCAAATCCGATTCAGGTTCAGTAACATGTGTCGATTTTTCCACCTGTCGAACTTCGTCAAGTTCGACTTTAGAGGCAATAGTTCCTTCACTAAGGAACTTCTTTTCTAAAAAGATTGCCTTAAGGCTGACAAACACCTTTTGCTCATCAGCAAGGTAGAAATAATACCCTTTGGTCTCTTTTGGGTACCCTATAAAATTACACTTGTCAGACCTAGGTCCAAGCTTGTCTGTAATTAAACGTTTAACATAAGCCGGACACCCCTAAACCCTAAGGTGCGAGAGTACTGGCTTACGTCCTATCCATATCTCATATGGCATTTTGGCTACAGACTTACTCGGAACTCTATTTAGAAGGTAACAAGCCGATTCGAGCGCATATCTCCAGAGAAAGATCGACAGACCAGCAAACCCCATCATGAATCGAACCATGTCTAACAGGGTCCGATTCCTCCTTTCAGACACACCATTATGCTGTGGTGTTCCAGGAGGAGTCCACTGAGAGGGAATCCCATTCTCTCCTAGATACATCAGAAATTCATTGGAAAGGTATTCACCTCCTCGATCAGATCGAAGAGTTTTAATACACTTTCCAGTTTATTTTTCTACCTCATTTCAGAATAGTTTGAATATTTCAAATGATTCCGACTTATGCTTCATTAAATAGACATACCCATACCTAGATAGGTCGTTTGTGAAGGTTATGAAGTAGAAGAATCCACCTCTTGCACTTAAGCTCATGGGTCCACATACATCAGAATGTACCAGACCTAAGAGTTCACTCGCTCGCTCATCTTTTTCAGTAAAAGGTGACTTGGTCATCTTCCCAAGAAGACAGGACTCACAGGTTGGAAGTGATTCACAATCACTAACTTCAAGAATTTCTTCTTGAGCCAACTTGTTTATCCTGTTCTTATTGATATGACCTAGCCTACAGTGCCAAAGGTAGACTTCTAACACATTATCTATTCTAGAGCGTTTACTGAAGTTTTGAACCACATTAACAGGCTGTGATAGTAAGTAAATTCTATTATTTAATTGTCTAACAAATATTGTAACACCATTCAAAATGATATTGTAAATATTTTTTTTATTAAAAAATCATAACCGTACATGGCCAAAAGGCCTACAGAAATAATATTTAATAAAAAACTTGGACAATAGTGACATTCACTCAGAATTACATTATGAGAATTGATTACAAGACTCATGATTCCTAAAGCTAGAACTGGAACTTTGCTTCCATCTCCAACGTTCAAGAACCTCTCGCCTTCATCAAATCTCCTACTGACCTGCAGACCCTGCATCGAATTACAAATATGATAAGGGCTTCCGGTATCCAATACCCAGGCAGTAGTATCACAAATCAAAAAGTTGCAAGGAGTTATCATATAATTACCTTGCTTCTTCTTTGGCCTGTTCGGGTCCAGGGAGGCAATGTATTGAGGACAGTTCCTCTTCCAATGCCCCTGCTTCTTGCAAAAGAAGCACTCCGCCTGGCTCTGGTCGTGCTTGCGCTTCTTGGTCTGACCTTGTGCTACTATCCCAGCATGAGATTGCACCTTCTTATTTTTTTTCTTCTTGTTCTTCTTCCCCTTCCCAAAGGGTTGACGACGAGAAGAAGACCCTCCCACTACATTCACCGACTCCTTATGGAGTTGGTGATCCTTCTCAAAGTTCTGCAGCAACCCCAACAATCCGTGGTAGTTTACTGCAGGCTTTGTCATTCGAAAATGAGTAAGAAATGGGAGGAAGGACTTGGGCAAGAAATTAAGGATCGCATCCTTACCGAGCTGCTCGTGCAGAGGAAAGTCCAATTTGCTTAGGCGCTCAATCATCTCGATCATGTACAGTACATGATCAGTGACTGAGGCCCCATCCCTCATCCGAGCATTGAAAATGGCACAACTAGTTTTGTGCCTTTCAACGTCGTCAGACGTGCCAAAGGAGTCGTTCAACATTTGAAGCATCTCCTGTGGCTGGGCGTTCTCAAACCTTCGGCTGAACTCGTCATTCATTGCTGCCAGCATAATACATCGAACGGTGGTGCGGTCATTGAGCCACTTCAAGTAAGTGTCTCGGATCGCCTTACTAGCATTCGAAGCTGGCTCCTCAGGTGCTGGATCCGTTACTACATAAAGGATCCGCTCATGCTCAAGGACGATTTTCAATTTTCGATACCAGCTATCGAAATTGGGTCCCATGAGCTTGTCATTATTTAATAATGACCGGAGCGACAGGGTAGTGGCCATAGCTGCATAAAAGAAAACGAGACCTCTATTAGTACATAAATTAATACTAAAGATTTGGACTTTAGTCTAAAGTTTTTTTCAATATTTTTACGAACTGGTAGCCTCATCCTCCAATTCGAAAAATTACTTTAATTCCTTAATGGGTACTAGAATCCACACAGACTACACACGAGCCCAACTTTGGTTGGTCAACCCATGTGCATCTATGGGTAGGTTCTTAACCAGTTATTTCTCTAAACAACTTTTAGTAATTGATTTTGCCCCAGAACCTAATCAGTAGGCTTTGGCCTCCACTGAAAAGATCTGGTTAGGTTCAACCATTAACATGACTTAATTTAGTGAATCGGACCAATAAATGATCAGGCCCGACTTTGGCCGGCCAACCTAACCACCATCAGAAAGACTCAATCAAATTATCATATTATGAATAATAATTCCATTAGCCAATGAGCACCAGGCATTTGGGCCTCCAATGATCATTGAGCTAATGGACTCATTATCACTCACTTAATGGGAGGCTATGACTTAGTTATCATTATAACTTAATCATTTTAGAGACCTAATAATTTTGAGGATTTTATTAAAGAATAGTAGAGAAGAAATCATCCAGCCAATTTCAATCCTTCCACTGACTTCACCAAGTCAGATTAAAAAAGAATTTAATTAAAGCTGGCATTAGGAGTACCTAAATCAGTCACACTGATTTACCTAATGACATGGGTGAGCTCTAATCACCAAGTGATCTAATCAAAATCTAACTTACCAGATTGGCCAGGTAAGTGAGATCAGTGGTGGAGATTTGCCATTAACTCGTCAATGATCGAATCAATGCGAGTAGCTCCCGCTTAAGAACCACTGGTCAAAACTGCCGAACTTACCTTAGACACCAACCGGTTCATTAGTTTTAATTTTGATCAACTTAGTAAATAGGGCTCCACCGCGTAGCCATGAATTAAGTCCATCTTGGTCTAGTTAAAGACATGGACCCATTCAACTACAACTATTGAAGTTGAGTCTAGAGTATCCTTGACCTAATCTAATTCAACTTTTGATTAGATTTGACCAATTACTCCATTTAGTCCATTTTTTAAGCTAACCTTAGGTCTAACCCAATTATGGACCTAATTCATCTAACCCATTGACCCACAAGTTTATGCAATTGTCTTAGGTCTTAATTCACAATTCTAAACCTACTAGACAACACTTAATTTTTTTAATTAAGTACTTGGGCTGATGGGTCAGGGTTTGGCATTTCGAAAATAATTTTCAAATTTTGAAATATTTTATTTTTTTGTTCACCAAATATGTTGACTCATTTCACAAACGGGTCAGCATAATTCATAAACAGCAATCCTATTGCTCATTTCATAACAGAAAATAACTCAAAATAAATCATAAATTTTCTTTTAGATCTAATCTAACACATTCATGATAAATTTTATAATTAAGTCTTTTCGCTGCTTCATCGGCATGGGATATAATTTTATCGACACCCCTACCGCCATAGGAGACCCCATCGAATGGGAAGAGAAGGCCTTTAAACCCTACTTTTCTTCTATAACCGGACGGCCATGGCAACCAATCCAATTAGATTACTTGCTACTTGGATCAAGTATATCTAAATATACCAATTTCAAAATTTAAATTTTGAGTTTCAAATTTCAAATTTTAAATTTCAAATTTTAAATTTCAAATTTGAGATTTTAACCAAATTTCAAATTTTGAATTTTCAATCTTTGAATTTTAAATTTTGAATTTCAAATTTCAAATTTCAAATTTCAAATTTCAAATTTTAAATTTTAAATTTGAGATTTCAACCAAATTTCAAATTTCAAATTTTGAATTTCAAATTTAAAACTTCTAACAAATTTCAAATTTTAAATTTCAAAATTTTTTTGAATTTCAAATTTTGAAATTTGAATTTTAAATTTAAACTTATAGATTACACCTTAATCTACGCATGCATATGTATATCATATTCTAGAACCATGCTCTGATACCATTTGTAGCGAAAATTTAGTGCAGGGGCAAAATGATAATTTTAAAACTTTTTCAAAATTACTATTTTACAGCGAAATTATTAATTAATCTCATTAATTAATACTAATTAACCCTACATTAGGATCTAAATATGATACAATAGTATGCATTTAAATTTGAAATTCAAATTTGAATCAGTAAACCTTTTACAGTACTGTGTTCAGAATACATCACCTTTTGCGGGTTGTCGATCATCGCAATCTGATCACCGTCGAGGGGCTCTAATCGTCACATTGCAGCCATACAAATGTATGGCCTCTGCGGATCATCCACACGAAGCTTCCGTCTGATCAGCTCCTCACGAATGCTAGTTTGTGATTTCACCCTTTTGATGGCAGATGTTGATCGAACTCTTTCGATCGATATGTGCGGACTTCTCAGACACTCTGGATCGTCTGCACAGTTGTTTGAGAGGCTGATGGATCTCTTCCTGAAATTTGGTAGACTCACGACACTCGTGGCACACCAATCTCACTTTCCGATCCCTAGGTAGAAATCCTAGGGTACACACCAAAAAACCCTACGTCCAATATTCTCTCTTTTCTTTCTTTTTCTCTCGAAAGGTTTTGGACCTTCACCTCGCACACCAGCCTTTCTCATGCCCCACTTTCTTTCTCTTAATTTTTCTGTGCACGCCCCACCTTTCTTCCATTTTTAAAACAACGTCGAACGTGTCTTATCCGCGTGAGAGGATAAAGACAAGAGGTTACACATTTGAATTCAAATCAAATTTGAATTCAAACGAAAACCAACTTATCCCTATCCTTTTGGACGTGAGAAGAGAAAGGGCATGGCTCTTTGTGCATGGAACATGTTTCACGAGAAACTTTTTCTCGTGTAACTAATGTGGCGCACAAAATGGATAAGGATGAAGGGGCAAGTGATAAGTTATCCATTCAAATTCAAACATGCTTTGAATTTGAATGGCTAACTAATTATTTTATCCATCCATATGGCGCACAAATGAGGGCGTGGGGAAGGGTTTTGCGTGAGAAAAATTTTACGAGAAGTTTCTTCTCGTGAATTCAAATGGGTGCAAGGAAGTTGGGTGTCGCAGGGAATTTAAAATAAGGTGGTTTGATTCAAATTGAGCCAACCTAATCTAAATAGGTTAAGCACAATTAGAATAGATTAAATCCAACATAATTAGGCTTAATTAGGCTCAATAAAATCTTAATTAAATCAGGAATTAACTAAGCCTAACCCCTAATCAAATCAGGGACTAAACCACCTTAGCGATTAGATCAACATTTAACCTAATCGGGTCAATCCAAACTGAATCCAATTCAATTGGACTTGATCCAAAAATAATTACTCAATCAAATTGAGTTAATTAGCGATCAAATCACTAATTAAACCTCTCATAAATATTGAGTCCAAATCCGATGGGCAATCAGGCATCAGAGACCATCGATATGAAACCCTGATCAAAGAATTCAAATTTCAAATTCAAAATTTGAAATTCAAAATTTTGACCCCGGTACCCAAAATGTGTGGAACTCATGATCAGAGAATTCTAATTCTTAATCATAGAGTCTCAGACAGATAAGACTCATAATCAGCCATCAGATCAGAAAGGAACCACTAATGTGTGTGACCCCGCAGGTTCGAACCTAAGCCGGTAGCACAGGAACCAATTCCTGTACTAATCGAAGTGACCATCTAGCAATGGTACCCGATGATCGGATAGGTCGAATAATCACAATCGCAACATTCAGAACCTACGTGAATATGGTTACCGTATAATTCATCCCTTTTGACCTCTGTGTTTAGGACGACTCAGGGTTAAACTGTCAACCCTGATGATATCATCCGAATCGTGCTCAACTCAATTAGTCCTGTGACTCCTCACTAGGACTACCCTGGCCAAAGTTTTGCTAAATTGAAACACGACTGTACACAGCTCCTAAACTGGAGTGGTCAATCCCATCTTGACACACGCACCGACAAGTCAAGTACTTGACTACACCCAGCAGCCTTCCATTACTGAATTAGAAATTCAGGTAGTCCAGTGCCTAAGTGCAGTGAGTTGCTTGCAAGTCACCATGGCGGTCTCAGGTCAGAGGGATATTTATACCCATATCCCATCGGAGCAAATCTTGACAGCAGAAATAGCTCCGGAGTTGGTCACGTTCAGTGCAGATGTATCATTATATCTCATCTGTATGCCATAGGAGTGTCTCCACACTCTTTGGTTATGAGGACAACCAACCCATATGGCACACAATGACCTATGCTCGATAAACATTGTCGTCCTTGATAGCAACGTATCATTTGATCGCGAACATGTTTAAGGACTAAGCGACAAATCCTCCTTTGTCGAGTCTAAATAGTCCTAAGGACTTCACCACAACACAGGAGTTCATTAGAAGATGAAACATTTGTGATGAAAAAATATCAAAATAATTTTTATTTATTTATAATTCATGTACTAATACAAAAGGAGCACAACCGTCAACAGGCTGACGATTGGCTTTGGGACACTATTCCCAACAGGACCCATTGTTATCTTTGCATCTCCGTTGCCCTAGGATTTCAGAGGTGAGTTTCGAGATCCATGGATGAGGTGCCAGGAACCCATAATACTTTTCTTTTCACTTTTGAGTCCGAAATGGTTGCTTTGGGCGGAGGAAGTAGTTGATCAAGGAGGGAGAGCCCTGGTTGAGCAGATGTATTTAAGCCATTTAATCCCTAGGTGAGCTGTCGCACTACTTCGGTTGTGTTTTTGGATGTTTTCTAAGATCATCTCTGGAAGCACTCCGAGGATCTTGACCTTAAGGGGTCCTGACTCGAGTCAGGGCATCCCTAAAGTTGTTGACGTCATTCTAGTCAAGACCCCAAAGGTCTCGGTCGGAACCAAGATGTCTCCTAGGGATCAATTTTTTGATCCATTGAGCTTTTTTCGAACTTATCTACTTATTGCATTGTGACTTTAGCTGTCTTTAAGAAAGGTGGGATGTTTTCGAGGAAAAATATCTAGAAAGCAACTTCGTGAGTTGTTTTACAAGACTTTTGAACAGATAAGGATGCAACCAAGAGCCGCATCGCTAGCCATCTGAGAATTGGCCAGGTAGCATGATCTGATAGGCGGATGTTGGGGTCAAACCATCAGGGATCTATATAAATGGGCTATTTGCTTGGTGGAACATCTTTGTGCTTGTCAGAGAATATTTTTCTTTCTGTCACTTTGTTGCCATGGAGCCATCACCACGATTAGTGAAGCAGGCTGTAAAAGAAAAGATGATCACTGTGTGTGGTGAGCCTTCATCCAAGAGGGCGAAGGGTGATGATTAGGGTCTCTGCACTCGGGACCTTCGTCAATGCTCTACCTCTTCCTCAGGCTTCGGAGGGGGAAGTCAGGTCCATTCCCTGACTGTGAATAAGGCATGGGACTCCAGGCTTGTGGTGCAGCCCTTTGCTGAGGCCAAGCTCTACTGCATTGAGGAATACAAGGCCTCGATGGAGTTCAATGGGGAGCTTGTTGAGGCATCGACGGTGGGGCTCATCCAAGGCTTTGAGGGTTATAAGTCTCATATAAAGCACATGGTCTCGAAGCTTGATCTCAGATGCCTTCGTCTTGACAACAACAACGAGGAGGTCGGAGAATTCTCCTATGATGAAGACTAGGTCTTCATCTTTTGTGTCCATTTTTTGGTGTCTTTTCTGGGCACCTTTTGTAAATAAAAATTTTCATAATAAAAAGTTTATTTTTGTCATGTGTACTTTTTTGAATCTTTTTTTTCTATTGGTGTTGGTGGTTTCACCGAAGCCTTTCCTATCTTTGGGTGTTCGATCTTTCTCAAGTTATTTGCTTTGGATAACGTCCAAACTCTTTTAGCCATCATCGAAAAGGTTAGCGATGTAACTTAATTCTCGTCGACTAGAGTCAAGATCATACGTTGCCTGATAAGAAGTCCCGAGGTCTTGACCAAGCTGATTGTGGTGAAGCTCCCGCCAAGCCATTTTGGTCGGTTAATTTGACCTTGGTCTTTATCATTGGATTATTTCTGAAACTTTTATTTATGAAAGGTCCTAACTTAGGTCAAAATATCTTCCTATCATTGGTGCCTTGTTCGACTAATGTTTGGAGGTCTCAATCCTTAAGTCGAGATATCTTCGAGGAACCAGTCCACCAATCTAGTCATTGGGGTTCAGACAAATATCCGAATATCTCGTGGTCGTATTCGGCACCATATCGAATACCTTTTTCAGAGGTCTTAGTAAGGGCCGAGATGTCTCTATAGGACTATGTGTTGAAGGGTAGTATTCCTTGGATATTTGGTGCTTCGTACTCTGATAATGATGGCCCATTGAAGAGTACGATTGGTGCCCTGACTTCCAAGAGGCATGATTTTTGAGATCTTTTTTTTGGCGACACATGTCCTATGATCAACGAAAGCAATTGGGGGTATTCAAGCTTGGTTCTTCTATACTTGGGGTTAGAACCATTCAATTGCCTTCCACAATGTTGCTTTCCCTAATGCTATGGGTGGTCGTTGTTCGCATCCATTTGATAAAATCTTCTTGTACCTTCGATCGGCCAAAGTTTGCCTCAAAGGAGCATGCTGGTGGTGCTCTTATTGGAAATGGGAGGTTTTGGGAAAGTCCACCGCTCTGCCTGTTAAGTTGCAGTGGAGATAGTCGGGGGTTGTTCTAGGACCTCACTCTTACAGGAAGGTCTTAAACCTTTCTAAAGGGCGGTCTTGCCCCTCGATGAGTGTGGCCTCTCGGTCCTCATCTGAGGTGTGTCATGAATGCGAGCATGTCTCCATGGGCTGTGGAGTCGACATCGTCAAGTCCTATCTTTCATCGCATCACCCTGATGTATAGCTTGATAGATGGTCGAGCTTGTATTTTTTCCTTCTTTTGCTGTAACGAACTTTGTTTGACGGAAGTTGCACTATATTAAGTTTTTCTTTTTGAACAAAGCAATCCTATGTTGTGTCAATCTGATGTCTTTGGCTTGCTTGGGAGTTTGTTTGAAATTGAAGTATATGTCCTCCGCTCAACTCACTTGAGGAGCGTTAGATGGCCGCGAGGGGTCATTGGAGGGTTAATCCCCTTATTGTCTTCTTGAATTGAGTCGATCTTTTTTTTTTCTTCTTCTTTTTTTTAAATGAACTCCGTCCGACTGAAGTCACTTTATAATGATTTTCTCTTTGAATGAAATGTTCCTTTGTCGCATTGAGCTGATGTTCCTATCGGGTGCTTGTTCAAAAATTGGTTCAGAGTTGAGCTATGTGGACTTATGCTCAACTCGTCAGAGGGGCACTAGATGACTGTGCGGGGTCTTTTGATGGTTAGCTCCTTTGTTATCATCTATCTTTCTTGACTTGTACAAAATCTATATAAGATTTGGAGAAGGATAATTTTATTAATGAAAATGAATAATTTCAAGTCTTACTGATAGTTCATTCGAAAATTTTCTTCATCATGAGTCTCGAGGAATAGGAATATTGTTAACTCGGTTCCCTACCCCCCCAAGGTGCTTCTGAAGCCTGATATCATATTGATGATGCCAGTCATCAGGTAGTTGGGGTTATCCTCATCGGACTGATGGTGGAGCTACTCCTCGAGGGCTCGATCCTATTACTCCCAGACATATTTGCCAAGGTAGCCTCGTGGATGAGGACCTCGATTTTATCCTTCAATTAAAGGCACTCCTCAATTTTATGACCGTGATCATGGTGGAAGTGATAGTACCTTCGCTTGTTCTATCAGATTGAGGGGGTCTTCATTGGCGGAGATCGGTGGAGATAGCTTTCGCCCTCGATCTCTATAAGGATCTATCCTCGAGGAGTAGTCAATGGGGTGTAACTATTGTAGCGCCAAGGTGGACACCCCACCCTTGGCACTTTTAATGATCGGGAGGATCCAGCTTCGGCCTAAGTCGGGTGTGTGTCCTCCCGCACACTTTTTTTTGTTGATGGTCTGATCTTCTTGACATGCAATTCGGCCTTCTTCGACCTGCATGTACTTATGGGCCTGGGTCAGGAGGTCGATGTAGTCCATCAGATACGTTTTGTTGAGGGAATAGATGAGGCGCTCATTATGGAGGCCTCACTTTAAAGCTGACATAACGATAGCTTCATCCGGGTTGCGCACTTCCAGTATGGTTGTGTTGAAACATGCCACATAGTCGCACAGTAATTCTCCCTCTTCCTGGTGGAGAGAGAAGAGGCTATCCGAAGCCCTCGGTTAGAGTTAACTATTGCCAAAATGAGCAATAAACTATCGTCCAAGTTACTCGAAGAAAGAGATGGACCCCGACTGAAGATTGGAGTACAAGGTTCGTGCTGTCTTCTTCAGCATTATAGAGAAGACGAGGCAAAGGAGGGCGTTCGAAGCATCTTAGAGCATCATGAGAGTCTTATACCCCTTCAAATGGTCTAGGGGGTCAACAAAATCATCATACGTTCTACTATCAGCATCCTGAACTGACTCGGGATCGGCTCTTGGAGGATGGAGTAGATGAAGGGTGATCGAGAGCTAAAGCTAGAGACATCATTGTTCCCTCTGCTTCCCCTTTGGACCTCAGCGAGTCGTGCTTGATCTTATGGATCTTCACTCGAGATCTCTATCAGGGGTGACTGCTCTGGTTGGAGGGCATAGCTTGGAGTCGAGTCACCATTGGATGAGGTAAGAGACTACTGATGTCGTCTGTTGTGAGCAGACCCATGGCAGGAGGGTGGTTGTTGATCAGAGGAGATCGATTAATGCATCTCCTTAGGAGGATTCTTCAGGATTGAAAATTGGTCTTGATGACTATGCTGAGATGGCACTGTCATAAGAGTGTGCTGAGGTGGTTGCTGCTGCTCTGTGGCTTATTACAGATGCTGGGCAGCATTTGTCAATATCTAGATTTGGCAGACCAAATCATCGAATCATTGTAGTTCCACCATCACAGGCAGTTGTTCTAATTCTGCCAGTCGATGTGAGGCAGATGATTGGACGGCTTTACATCAGCCTTGCTGAGTTGACAGTTGATGAGAAACGATGGAGCGGTGCAGCATACTCTCTTTTAAGTTAGATTGCACACGATCCTTTCTCGAGCGCCAATTTATTGCGGTAGATTTTTGATTCAGATGGGAGTTGCTGGAGTGCGGCGGCATCTGGTGGAAATCGACTGCAATCGGACCTGCAAAATAAGTCCTTGGATAGAAGTGGCTCCGGTGGAGATCCTCCAATACTCAAGTCAGAAATCTGGAATAGGTGGAAAGGAGCGCATGTCAGAGTTTGCATATCTTGGGGTCTCTTGTTTGTCTCTATTTATAGAGGTGGGAGCCATAAGAGGAAAAAGTTATGAGGGGGTCATCCCCATGCTCTAGATGCACCATTCCAAGATGTCCGGTCTGATTTTTGACAGTTGACGTCACCTTATTCCGTGCTTAGGAATGGCATGATTTGACAGAACTTTATCCGGTGCACAGCTAATCATTCCTAGAAGTAGCGTGATTTAATGGGACAACATGAGGGCTATTATCAACCTCCCCAAATATGGTGAATGAATGGATCGGAAGGAATGTGGCTCGAAGTCCTATTGAGCGTGCTATTGGAGACAAGAATCGGCAATAGATCCTTGGTCGGAGATGATTTTTGGGTCGGAATCTTTCCTAAATCGGTGCTCGATGTTTGGATGTCGCTTTGATAACGAGTGAGACGTTGGTGTATAGGTTGATAATTTGATGTGCCTGAAGATGGGTTTAGCTGATGTTAGGGTCGATAGCTCAAGTGAGGATCTGCGGCTTATGAACAAAGATGTTGGTGAGAAGCTGAAGAACTCTCTACAAGTTAGTGACCGATGTGAGCATCGATGGCTGAGGTATGGGTCGGCCTCGACTAGAGTTTGTCTGTATCTTTAGATCGGGCATCAGAGTTTTATTCATAACAGGATCCATATCAATATGGACCATGGGATCTAGTTCTTGGTAATTGGCGGAATCCTGACTTAGGGTTCGATTGGAGGTTGACCTAGAGGCCGATGGAAGCCCGACTCAGGGGTCGATTAGTCCGACATGGTGCAATCATCTCATCCTAACTTGTAGTAATGGATCCATCTTTATCTTTACGTCTCCGCTCTCCGAAGATTTCAGGGGATGAGTTCCGAGATCCATGGTTGAGATGGCACGACACCATAATAAATAATATAAAAAATATGAGTAATATATTTGAAATTATTTTTTAATATATATAAAAATATAAATATTTTTTTTTAAAATTCTGATATTATTAAGAAAATATTTAACCGAAAAGGTTGAGATTTTTAGATGAATTATTTATCCTCTAAAAATGGGTCCGAAGGATTTTATTATCCATTTGCGCTGGAGGGGGGAGAGGGTGGCAAGAGCCGTGTTGGGATACGCTGAAGGGTATATCAAGCATTTTTCATTCTCTTGAAGCTAAGCGCCACCTTGCAGTTTTTAAAGAATCAACTCCTATTCCGGGACCCACCATACTTTGAAAAAAATCCTGCCGTGATACCCCTTCATGTCCCAACAAAACACGCCTCACTTGTGATATTCTTGTCGTTACTTGTCCAGTCCGATCGCCAACAAAACCGACCCATTCCGCGTCCCACGGTCCCTGAAATGCGACCAGATTCAGCGAAACCAAGAGACACCGAACCCACCGTTTGGGTGTCTCGGCCCGGATGAGAAAGAAACGAGAAAAACATAGACTCACAATTCAATTTAATTAAAATTTACAATGAATATAGATTCTAGATAAAATTATCTAAAATCGATACTCCGTTTTGAATCTAATTTGATATAATTTTAACTTAAAATATTTTTTTAAAAATTATAATTATTTTGAAATATTTGTATGTTGAATTTTTTACCTATCTGATTCGATTTGATCAATACTATCTACTTTATCAAATCTGAAATAAATATTGAGCAGACATGAATATTGACTAACCCCATCCATACTGGTCCATTGCCGTTCCTACTCATAGGTGGCCTATTTTGGCACCAGAATCTTGTTTCTTACATGGGATGACAAGTTTCCCTCGTAACTTCCTACGGGAGTGGATGACTGAACATCATTTTCGTGTATTAAAGTCTTTGTAGTGTTCCCTGGCTGGAGCGACGATGGTGCTCGTTCGGGCCTACACGAAAGAAAATTAAATCAAAAGCACATGGACTAAAAGTCCCACCTTTCCAATATGATTCGCTCATTATCTCTGGCAACAACTTTGATCCATGAATGTATTGAAAGTTGATCTGACCCATCACTAAACTAATCATTATTATTGTCACGCTTCCAATCTGAGATTATAAATCGAGAGTCATGACAACTACCGTATGCTCGTAGGAACTCTTTTTATAAACATACAAGGTATCTTATCACGATATCAATGCTTCACAGTGGAATAATTAGTCAATAATTTAAATTCAAAATATAACAATCTAAATTCTAACTTAAATATCTCAAAAAACATAATAATGTTCAATAAACCTTACATTAAATTCAATAAGACTTTCGGTCTAAAACTAAAAGTATGGAGATTCTGCTTCTAATCACTCTTCCATTCATATCTTGTATCATCTTAATTTTTTGACATCTGTTAAAATAATAAAAATAAGAGATAATGAGCTAGATAGCCCAATAAGCAATGATCACTTTCAACAGATTTTATCAGGTATTTAAGTAAATAATCATTTATAAAAAATAAGCATATAGAGTTCATCAATTTGAAATCAATTTCGATTATGCAATATAGTTCATGCCAAATTTATTTCTTTTTCAAAAATTTGAGTTTCTTTCGAGATTTTAATTTCTTTCATTCTTAAGTTATTTTCATCAACCATGAGCTATGATCATATTTTTTCTATGACAGGATCATAATATCTCATATGTTCTTGCGGTGAGCTGCGAATCATCTGGCAGCAAAGTCTTTTGGAACCGCTGGTCTCTCTGATGGTTTGTCACTGGTCTCTCTGGCGATATGTCATTGGTCTTACTGGCGACATAAACCCTCAGAATAAATCTATTGCCAATGTATATGCCCCCGTTGGCAGGATTCTTTACATAGTCAGATTGTCAATTTATATTGTTCTTATATTAGAATTCTTCATAAAATATATATTTCATATTCTAATTTCGATAAGAAAATATATAATCATATAGTATCGAAATCAATCAATATAATGCATCATGAAATCAATATGTTCAATCATGCTTCATCATAATATATCAAAATATGATATTTTTCATAACAAAATATTATTCATCCAATCCATGCATCGTTTCACAAATCGTGTCAGAAAAATATATTATAATTTATCGATAAATCTAAAAAAAGTGAAACATTACTTATCTCGATTGCATTCCAATAAATTCACATAATTCTATAAATTTTTTTTCAAAATTTTTCAGTTCATAAATCATATCACAATATACAATTATCAGGTATCAACGATACCTATACGAGATCAAATTTAATAATCAAAAAGAATATGAATACCATATTTCAACGGTTTAGATTGGATCCGATCATCTAATTTTATCTAATCAAAATCTAATTAGGATATAAACGATCTAAAGTTTGACTATCCAATCAAATCAGATTTGAAGTGATAGGACCGAGGTTTTTTCATTGATTTCATGAATCAAATGGAGAGAGAAAATCAGAGGAGAGAGAATTCATGAGATACAATCCAAATTAATCAGGTGCCACAGTCCAACATTTCGATTGGTGTGATCAAAATGATCTAATCTAAGTCATGATTAAATCAAGATCATGGATAATCAAATTGAGAAATATCGGGTCTAATCAAGATGAGTGCCAGTACGCTATTCGACAATCATGGATCACGATTCTTCATTAGATCAAAAATATTAAAAAAAAAAATTTTATTGATAAATCTTTTTAGAGAGAAAAGTCAATCAAGAGAGAGGAACAATTTTAGAGAGAGAAATTTATCTTTGACTTCTTAGACGATATGATTCAATAAATCTGATCGATCAGATCAAATTATGCTGAAATTATCATATGGATAATTCAATAAAATCATGAAAAATAAAATCTAAAAATATTAGATTTGATCAAGATGGGTGCCGATGTACCGTCCGATGATCGCAGATCAAAATTTATTATTAGGATCAATTTCAATTCATCATTATTCTTCTCAAAATTCTAAAAATCTTAGGAGAGAGAAATAACCTAGAGAGAGAATTTTAGAGAGAGAAAATAGAGAGAGAAAGAAAAATTCTAGAGAGAGAAGAAAAGAGGGAGAGAGAGAGTCTATATTTTTTTTTCTATTTTTCTTCTTTTTCTTCTTCTTTTCTTTTTTTTTTCTTTTTTTCTTTTCCTTCCTTCTTCCCGGGGCCTCCTTTGGGTGAAACAAGGGATCTCAAATCCCTTCGTTGGCTGGCCGACCGGTGGCGCAGCCGGCATGGGGACGACCATCGGCAGAAAGGCGGCGACCCACCACCCAAGAAAACACAAATCCGGTGGCCGACGGCGACCACCGGTGCCCAAACCCAAACAAAATCGAAACCCCTTTCTCAAAGAAATCCGGCAACTCCGGTTGCTGGCGAGCGTGCACACCGGCACGGAGAGAAAGGAGGAGAAGAGAGGAAGAAGAGGAGGCTCACCTTCGACGCCGGCGAGACATTCCGACGAGAAAATTGGACGGGCATAGAGTCCATCTTCTGCGAGGATTTTCTTGTGATCCCCGCCGTTTTGCCTCGGGATTCTCAAGTGAGGGAAGGGAGAAGAGTCTCTCCTTTAAATAGAGTCGGAGGAGAAGAGTTTGACTCCTCTCCGACAAAATTTTTTGACTCTGATTAGGAGTCGGTCGAAGAAGACGACTCCCTACGGGAGTCTTTCTTAATTTTTTTTTTTTGTTGGGCTTTTGTGGGCTAGGTAATTGGGCTGGGTCATAACAATTATCATAGCCCATTGGTGCAGAGAGTTGATTAGACCTAAACTTTGTGTATCATGCCAGTAACTAGGTGTATCTAGACTAGCTGCAAGTTTTAATGCATGACATGCACATTTTTTGCTATTCATGCGCTTAAAATAAGTAAATGATAGTTGTGCAAACTATGTACCGAACGAGATCAAAATGACTTGAGAAAGACGCACAACCAAGAATATGTTGAGTCAGAATAGATTCAATAGAATGATGAGTACCAAGTACCAAGTATCAGTGGTTATGCAAGGGTGCAAGACGCTAGAAAGTAGGATGTTGAAGTTGAGGTTCATACGCAAAATAGCTAATTGCTCCTCTGCTCTTAAGAGCCGTATTCTGCCCGCTTGTTAATGCAATCAAAAGCTAAGGAAACCTTTTTATCAAACCACCGTGGAACAGACCGGATCACAGGAAAGAGAGTGGAAAAAGTTGGGCTATAGTAGCACAGAAATCTCTCAAAAGTTGGTTAAAACATGTGCGGCATCTCTTTAGTTTGTTTTTTTTTTTTTTTGATAGAAATTTCTTTAGTGTTTTTAAATTCTTTTAATCCAAGAAGAAGTCGGAAAACTAGATTTCTTTTTTTTTTTGTAAAAGCACCTTCAACTTTTCTTTCTCATATAAATATTTTATATTTATTTTCTTTTAGAAAGTGCCCTTTTGTCTTAAAGGTTTCAAATATATATATGTATACTTTTGAGTTGCACCAAATACACCTTTAAGTATTGCTTTTCCATTTCATCTCTTAATAGTATAATATTCACAGCTTATACTGTTAGATCTTAAATTTCCGATGAAAGATACAATTGAGATGTTATATGTTATCGTTTTATACAATACTCTTAATCCTAAACGGCTCTGATTTATAGTATTTTCATGGACCACCAGATACAAAATTGGCATTTTGAATCCGATTTACACTTTTAATATCAAAATTACACAACTAATTTTCATGCATATCAAGCAAAAATCATAACACTGCTGTTCCAAAGTAAAATTTTCATGTTTCATTAGCATAATAAAAATGACGTGACATCTAATTTTATCAAAACAAAAAGTGATATCTAATATTTCAAAATAGAAGATTATAAATTAAAGAGCCTCCGGATCTTTCAAAATAGAAAGAGAATTTTATATGGCCTCTTTCCCCTCGTCTTCTGATTTCTCCGTCTCATTCTACTCTTCACACCCCCTCTCCCACTCTTTTCTCTTATTTTTTTTTGGCAAATAGTCAGAAAAATCAAGAAGATGAAGTCTAGCAATCAACATGCTTGGAGAATGATTGTCAGATGATGGACACAAATATGGCAGAAGCGGCTAAAAAGTGATGAATGGAGGAGAGGGTTTGATAGCTCCATCAGGCCACTTGTGTAAGGAGAGTGTGAATTTTAACTATTCCATTTAAATTTTGAATTTAGACTATTGGATATGCATGTGAATTATTTTCAAATTGGAAAGATTTGTTATAAATGGCTTGTAGTAGATTTTTTGGGCTGTTAGGCTTCTCTATTTTTTTTGTTTCTAATTTTTTTATAATTTTTATATAGATCTATTTTATTTAAAATAAAATTAATAATAAATTTTTTTATTAAAAAAATTATTTAATAGATTAGGCCTATCATGGACATGAAAATCATCCTACGCACTAACCGTGGATTTGAACCATTTAACAATTTTTTATTTTAATATTTTGTGTTAAAAAATCTTCTAAAGGAAGAGGTTTCTACCATAAAAAAAAGAGTAGAAAGAAGATTTTTTTTTGGGTACATGTACGAAGGAATGCATTGCCGCTAGACGCCAAAGGACGTGGACAAATTGGAGAAAGAGAGATAACATGGTCCACTGAGACGTAACCTCAGAAGAAATTTTTTATGGGCAGCTGGTTCGATCCGGTACGCAGTAGCATAAATCGTTATTTACTAAAACTTCCGGAGGCAATCCAGAACTTTCCCACGCGTCCGTATATATTTTATATACGGGAACGGTTCTCGGGTTTCAGTGTTACAAGAACAAGTTGTTGGCCGTTGGAGAGGACTCGCCGGAAGCTTGCGAGCGAATCTTCGAAAGATCTCTCGGCATACTCTTCCCCCCTCCCGCCTCTTCCAAGATCAATTGTTTTAGGGTTCCGAGAGGGGAATAAAAATTCGAGCATTCTCTAAACTTTGGAAGTGGAAGAGGATTTTTCTACTCTGGTTTGAGTTCTTCTTGTCCAGGTATACTGTTTGAGAGAGGAATAGGTCTAGAGCTCGAGAATTTGGGAAGTATTATTGAAGTATAGGTTTTTTTTCCCTCGGTTGTCGGTTAGCTTGTGTGTGCTAGTGAAGTATTTTAGTCAGCAATGGAGATCTTTTACCCATATTTCTGGGGATGAAACCGAATTCGTTGTTCTTTGTTTGTACCTTTATGTTTATGTTTATGCTTTTTTTTTTTTTTTTTTGGCGGTGGTTTGCTTTTAAGGATTTTGTTTCCAAGAAGAGAGAGAGAGAGAGAGAGAGAGAGAGAGGATAAATCTTTTTGGGGATGAATGAAGCTTTTGGTTATTTGAGATTCTTTCGAGGATTTGATGTTTGTTTCTGCAGTTTTTTTGCCCATAGTTTTGTAAACTTCTAACGAAAATATGAAGATTTTACTGGAAATTTTCTTGCATTAATAGAATTTTGTGTATTTGTGTACGTTATGCGATTTCTCATATATTGTTTTAGAGTTTCCTTATTTCTACTATGTCGTGCTGAACTTGTTGTTAGTTAAAAAAAAAAAGTGTTTTTTTTTTAATTTTTCATTAAAAAGGTGATTGCTTTTCTTGCAGGAGTAAGGATTAGAATTGGTTTTGTTACAGCTACGGTATTGGAGGAGCGTTTTCTTGGAATTCGAGATTCCAAAAGTTTTCACGATTGTGTTGGTGATTTTGGAGTTTGTGTGGTGTATCCGTAGACATTTACGTCTCTGGGGTTCAGGGATTCATTAGAGGTAAAATGGAGAAGACTCTGTTGTCCATGCTGATGGAAACCCAGAGTGGCGGAGGGGAATCCCTCTTTACGACGGTGAAGTTTGCTGTTCTGCCTATTGCGAAGGTCTTCACGGTATGCTTTATGGGGTGTCTCATGGCTTCCAAGTATGTAGATATCCTTCCTGCAAATGGCCGTAAGCTTCTTAATGGGGTAAGCAGAACTTAATTTTTTTTAAATTCTTCATTTCTATTAATAGTTTTATGATAAAAGAAAAATAGTAGTAAAAGTTCTTCCCTCCTTCTCACTTTGTTCTTTCATGAAAACTTTACTTAGTTTGGATCTCACTTCTTCAAATTGCAGTAAAAAGCTAATATATTTTTTCTCTCAAAATATAGTAAATGCTTATTTACGGGCACGCACGCGTGCGCGCACACACACACTGAGAGAGAGAGAGAGAGGTCAATCTGATATTTAAGAACATATTGGAATTTTGTGAAAACCTGTTAAAAAGGAATCTAATGGATTGACGTGGTTAGGAGAACAGAGGGAGCAGCAGGTAAAGAAAGTTGCATTTTATTCATTGCCTCTGATGGTACCACTATTTGGGCTATATACGATTGTTGATAAAGATGAGGAGATAAAAATGGATGAGAATAGGAGTAAGTGTGCCTAGATGGAGAAAATTATGTCCTTTTCTTGTATCTCTTTACTACACTTGAAGGAAAAAATCATTTTTTTCTATAGGATCTTTCAGATCTAATGAGATATGAGACGAAATATTTAAAAAAAAAATTATCCTACGATATTTCAGATCTAAAATCTATTAGATCTGATTCTTATTATCTGATATTTAATCTAAAATTAAATCTATAACTTGAGAAATAGAGAAATACCTCTAAGATAACTAGATTACCCTGTAGATGATCGCAGCAACGCTCGAGGTTCTAAAATAGCCACGCAGTCGTCTGGCCTCTACCGGTATCCACTCGAGCAGGATCTGGATCATCTTCTCCTCGCGAATCTTTACTCCAAAAATCAGATCTGGATCTGATCTGAAAGATCTTCAAAAGATCTTCTGAAGCTGGAGCAGCAGCTTCTCGACAAATCCCTGCAGCCTTCTGTTCAGAGAGCCACCACGTCTTGGACAAGCACCAGATGGACGTCCAACTTCTTGGATGTGAAGAGGGGAGAGAGAGGAGTAGAGGGGACGTGGAGAAGTGGAGGGAAATCTCGTTTTTGCTGGGTATTGAGCAGAATCACAAAACTAGGCGCGGACAGGGTTTAAATAGACCCTGCTGCGTCATGCAGTGCCACATCATTCGACCAATCAAAAAATTTCAATTAATTCTGAAAAAAATTTGATTGGTGGAGTGATATCATCTGATCATATCAGATAAGAATCTCCTCAATTTCTACCACTGTTGGCGCCAACACTGGATAAGCACAGTGAGATTGGCGCCCCACAGTCCAAGTCGATCAAGGGATCAGAGTCCTCAGCTCATAGGACTATCCTTATCCACTTGGGGCGCACGCCCAATCTGATCTTGGCGCGCCCACTTTGAGGGTAAAATTAGCAGGTGGACACTTTATAAAAACTTTCCAATGATCTCTTACCAAGTGGCCTTCAGTCCAAGGTCCATGGGTCAACGTTTGACCAATGTCCTAAAACGAAAATGGCAGGTGACAGAAATTAGCAAGTGTTGTCTTAAATTCATCTCATGAATTAAGACAAATCCTTTCTGAGCTGGACTGGCTCCAGTCAGACTGAGAAAAATCTTCTCAAGGTTTTCTGGGTGAGTCAAATCATATTTGGCTCAGTCGAGATGAAAAAGATTGCACGAGGAGAAAGTTAGGCTCAATCGTATGCTAGCACGATTTTCTTGAACCTAATTGGATCTAATCCAAATCAATCGAACTGGACTAGCTCAATTGATGATATCCAAATCCTAACTCTTGTTTGTGTGACCCAGTTAGGTTCATTTCCGTATGGTAATGAGATATGTCATGATCTCATCATCGACATCATCGAAACTCTTTTCGATGGACCAGAACTCTTCTGATTCAGACAATTAGAATGATCGATCATCAAGATCATTCTAATTGCTTCCAAAATCCACCAGTGACACCTAGCAGTATATGGTGGCAACCCATCAGAAATGAAGACGAACCTCTCGGTGCAGCTACCTGTGTGATTGAATTCTTCTATCATGAGTCCCGATTGAATTAGGGTTAAGGTGAACTCGTCAAACCCAACATCAGTCATATGAATCAATCGATCGATCCAAGTTCGATGTGAAACCTTAATGGAAAACTCTTTTCCATTATTTCACTCTGCCATGGCCATGGGCTTAAGGACTCGATCTTTCGATCATCATAGGACTACTCTCATCTACCGAGGTTGATAGATCCCATCTTGATGCAATTTGGTTCCTATAATGAATATGCTACAGCCAACATACACTTTAGGATTCTGAATGGCTAGGAGATCGAGTTATGGTGTAGTCAAACCATAACACACTCAAGGTGAACTGTCGATGCACCTCAGGTCAAAGAACTAGATACACAGCTGCAGCATCGAGCTAGTCATCGACGAGAAGGTAGACTTTCTTATGACTGCTCGAGGTGGTCACGCTCAGTACTCTCGTTCTCAACGAATATCTATACTCTCGCTCTGGTGTCTCTACACCGTAGACTCAAGACACATCTATCCTAAGGAAGCGATCGTATACCAACCTTCCGGATCGCTCACCATCCTCGTGATGATCCTATGGTCAGGAGCTGTTTATGAATTAGTTATGTAAATTCATGCCTTAAATTTTCAACTCTTGAAAATATGAATTAACATTCCTACTAACTCAAAGGATGTATCACAGACATAATGTACACAATGTGATAGTAGAATAACCCTTTTATTCATTTATAGTCAAAATTATAAATTTGTCCTTACATTTGTACAGGAATGTGTCAGCCAATCTGGCATCTAGGGCATACATCTAACAAACTCCCACTTGACCTAATGTCAATTGGCTACATATCTAAGTCTCATTTTCTCAAGGTGGGCTTCGATCTTCTACTGGTCTAATGGCTTTGTCAGTGGGTCTGCCACATTGTCTATGGAGTTGACTCTCTTAATCTCGACATAACCTTTTTCGAGATAATTATGGATCAGATGGAATCGTCGCTCGATATGCTTGGATTTCTGGTGAGATCTTGGCTCCTTAGCTAGGACTATGGCGCCATTATTGTCGCAATAAAGAGGGATGGCATCCGATGACATCACTCCAAGCTCTGCGGCAAACTTCTTGTACCAGAATGCCTCCTTCGCAGCTTTCGATGCAGCAATATACTCTGCCTCCATGGTGGAATCAGCAATCACCGTCTGCTTAGAACTCTTCCAGCTAACTGCACCACCATTGCAAATGAGCAGACTCCCAGATGTCGACTTTCGATCATCTATATCAGACATAATGTCTGAGTCTGTAAATTTCTGAACCTGGAGTTCTCCATTCTCAAAGACTAGAAACATATCCTTAGTCTTTCTCAAGTACTTAAGGATACATTTCACAGAAGTCCAGTGCTCTTCGCCTGGATTCGACTGATATCTGTTTGTCACACTCACGGCATGGGCTATATCAGGTCGTGTACATAGCATGGCATACATGAGGCCCCCTTTTGTCGAAGCATAAGGGATCTTGCTCATGCGTTCAATCTCCTCAAGTGTGCTAGGGCACATCTTCTTGGAGAGATGAATGTCATGTCTAAAAGGTACTAAACCTCTTTTGGAGTTTTTCATGCTCAACCTTTTTAGCACCTCCTCTATGTACATCTTCTGTGAAAGTCCCAGCATCCTATTTGGTCTATCTCTATAGACCTTAATACCCATTATAAAGGATGCCTCTCTTAGATCTTTCATAGAGAACTCCTTAGACAACCATATTTTGATCGAGGTCAACATGAAAATATCATTCTCAATTAGGAAGATGTCATCTACGTACAGTACGAGTAAGACAACTGCGCTCTCACTGACCTTCTTGAACACACATGGTTCCTCCTCATTCTTGATGAAACCAAACATTTTGATCACATCATTGAAACGAGTATTCCAGCTTCGAGATGCTTGCTTAAGTCCATAAATGGACTTTTGCAGCTTGTAGATCTTGTGATCATCATCACCGGATGTAAAACCAAGCGGCTGTTCAATATAGATATCTTCCTCAAGATGTCCATTTAAGAATGCCGTTTTTACGTCCATCTGTCATATTTCATAATTGAAATAGGCTGCAACAGCAAGCAATGTGCGGATGGATTTTAACATGGCTACGGACGAAAAGGTATCCTGATAGTCAATGCCTTCGCGCTGACTATTTCGCTACGAGCCTAGTCTTGAATATCTCCATATTCCCATCTGCACCTATCTTTCTCTTGAAGATTCATTTACACCTAATAGGTACAATACCTTCAGGTGGATCTACCAAGGTCCAGACTTGATTTGAGTGCATCGAGTCAATTTCTGATCTCATTACCTCTAACCATTTCTCGAAGTCGATATCTGATATCGTCTCGTCATAGGTCTTGGGGTCATCACCATGAGCCTCATTTTTCATGAGGAACATTTCTTCTACTTCCTCTTGTAAAGTACCTAAGTACCTTTCAGGAAGACGGAAAACCCTAGTCGATCTACGAGATGGAAGAGGTTGTGTTAGGACTGGTTCTAATTGATTAGGTTCCTCAGGTTCTTTAGCTCGTTGCTCTTGGGAGACATTCTCCTTGAGCTTAATTATTCTTCCGATGCCACCATCTTGAATAAATTATTTTTCAAAAAAAATAGCATGTCGATTCATAATCACATTGTAATCTTCCGAAATATAGAAATAGTATCCTAATGACTTTTTAAGATATCCTATGAACCGAGCTCTAAAAGACCTGAACTCTAACTTGTCTGCCTGCTGTCTCTTGACATGAGCCGGACAATCCCAAATTCTGAGATGACTCAGACTTGGCTTCTTACCATGCCATATCTCATACGGTGTGGTAGGAACGGTTTTAGAGGAAATCCTATTCAATACATATATTGCTGTCATGAGACAATGTCCCCGAAGAAACTCAAGAAGATCCGTGAAGCTCATCATGGAACGGACCATATTTAATAGGATCCGATTCCTCCGTTCTGAAACTCCGTTGAGTTGTGGCGTTCCAGGTAGAGTCCATTGAGAGACTATGCCATTGTCCTTAAGATAGTCTAGGAACTTCCGACTAAGGTATTCGCCTCCTCGATCTGATCGAAGAACCTTAATGGGCTTTCCTGTTTGTTTTTCTACCTCATGTCTGAATTCTTTGAACTTTTCAAAGGCTTCAGACTTGTGTTTCATTAGAAACACATACCCGTACCTAGACATATCATCGGTGAAGGTAATGAAGTAGACATAGTTGCCTCTAGCCGTCACATCAAATGGGCCGCATACATCTGTATGTACTAGGGCAAGTAGGTCTGTAGCCCTTTCCCAATGTCCTGTAAAAGGGAGCTTGGTTATTTTGCCTTAAAGGCATGATTCACAAACTGGATATGACTCGGAAGTCAATGGACTCAATAGTCCGGATTTCTCCAATTTGTTAACCCTGTCTTCCGCTATATGACCTAGCCTTAGGTGCCACAGATACCTATTATTTAGACTATCTCTAGGCCTTTTAATTCCTATGGCATTCACATTTTGCTCGATATTAAATACAGATACATCAATATGTAGCTGATAGAGACCATTAATAAGAAAATCATTTACAACTTTATTATTTTTATAAAATATGTTACAATGGTTCTTATGAAAGCTAATCACATAGCCTTCTTGTGCTAAGCATGAAACAGAAATCAAATTTCTGCTTGCTGCAGGCACATAATAACAATCTCTAAGAACTAAATCTAATCCTAACGGTAATCGCAGAGGGTAGGTTCCCATGGCCACAGCAGCAATTCTTGCTCCGTTTCTGATGCGTAGGATCATATCCCCATCCCTCAGCCTCCTGCTCTCCTCAAGACCTTGTATAGAAGTGCACAAATGAGCACTAGAACCAGAGTCAAGTACCCAACTGGATGCAGAGAAAACCGTAAGATTAGATTCTATAACGAGCATACCTCTAGAAGGATCATCCTTCTTGTTCTTCAGGGTAACCAGGTACTGAGGACAGTTTCGCTTCCAATGGCCGTCTGAATTTTAGTGAAAATATTTTTCCTTTTCAGCAGCCTTCTTCTTCGGTTCCGTCTTCTTCTTCTTCCCATCTACCTTCTGCTTCTTCGCAGATTTTTTCTTCTTTCCAAAAGACTTTCTCTTGAAAGAAGTTCGCTCCACAGTAAAGACTGAACCTTTTGAATTCTTCAAAGAAAGCTCAGCCGTAACTAACATGTTCATTAACTCAGCCAAGGTACACTGTATCTTATGCATATGGAAGTTCATGATGAACTGACCATATGCATCAGACAAAGACTGAAGGATCACATCAATCTGAAAATCCTTGTCTAAGATAACACCGAGCTTCTCAAGCTCCTCAAGATCCTTGATCATTGTCAAACAATGATCTTAAACTGACTGCCCATCATGCATTTTAGCCTTAAAAAATTTTTGGCAGACTTGATACTTGACTGCGCGACTTTGTTCATCAAACAACTCTTGTAGGTGAGCCAACATTTGGTGGGTAGTCATAATGTTCTCATGCTGGCATTGCAAGTCATCAGACATGGCACCCAACATGTAGTACCTGGCTTTGTTATCGTCATCCGTCCACTTTTCTAGAGACGCTCTCTGTTCAGCAGTCGGACGTGCTGGTATGACAGATGGGTCCTGGTTCAAGGCATGAGTCAGTTTCTCGAAATTCAGAACAATTCTGTAGTTCCTCAAACAGTCCTTGAAATTAGGTCCAGTCAATCTGTGGGTGTCTAGTATTTTGATCAGGGGGTTGGACGCAGACATATTTCCTATAGAGAGTCAAGAGTTTCTAGTTAGATTTTGTAATCAGACTTAACCAATTTATTTAGGGGTTTCATTTTTAAACAAATTAGGCTCCCACTATTTTCTCAGATCCCTACACTCCCTAGGTAGAGATGTGAAAATTTCCGTGATTAGTGATTCTAGTGGGTGGTGCGGTCTCACCGACTGGCTCATCACCTCACCTAACTGTTATTGGTGATGGGTCAACCGATGAGTGGACAACTCTTGTCCAATGATTCTCTAATCATGGTGCACCTAAAACTCGGTCTCTAGTTCATGAAGCTCACCGTGTTCGGAATATTGCTCTAATCCTTAGTTAAGTTTGACCCACCATTTGCATGAACTAGATTCCTAATTGAGTCCCTCACCGTATCCAGAATATTGAACACAACCCATCCTCTAATCCGTAGCATCCAATGCCTAATGGACATGGTTGCGTCTTTCCGGTGCAACTGAACCACTATAACCAGTCGAGAACAATCAACCCCGAGAAGGGCCCGCACATCCACAATGGTGGAAGATCTTAGACTTAATATTTTCTTAGGAAGATTTGATTTAGATCTCATTAAACTTGACTTGACATAGTCATAACAATTATGACTAACCTAGTGGCATGGGTTAGCTCGAATTGTTAGCCACCTCAAATCAGAACTGGGTCGACACATATGGCCAGGTAAGTGAGACCGGTGGGAGGGATATGCCATTAACTTGACAAGAACGCATTCGAGTCGAGTAGCTCCCAATTAAAAATCAATCGATCGCATCTGTCCAACTTACCTGAGACACCAAATTGTCGAACCAGAACCAATTGAGTTAGCCTATAATCCAGGCTCTAACCACTGAGCCAAATTAGGTCTTAACTTGATCGAGTCACATATGAATGTGATTCAACCTTGATCTAGACTTAATTCTATTAGGCTGGTCAATTATTAGCTTTCATGATTCCACATAACCAACTTTTGATTCGGTTTGATCAACCGCTAGACTTAATTGAGCTACCCAAGCCCGAACCTAATTTTATGAAAATGACTTAGATATGAAATTCTCAATTTTAGACCTAATTTAATTTCATAAGCTTAATTCATTAATTAAGTCTTGGGTTCACAAACAAAACATATAAATAAATCATAGGGTTTCAGGATCTAGGATTTTGTAGAAAAGTAAATTTGATTTCTGATTAAGGATGAACACGCAGTACCCCTACACGCCATAAGAACACCCCATTGAATGGGAGGAGAGGATCTTAAACCCTACTTTGTTCTTATGACCGGACGGTCATGAGGAACACCTTAATCAGAAATATTGATTTAACTACAAAACTAATTAGATCTAAGTTACATATCACATATATAATTTCAGATCTAACTTATACATGCTTTGCATACATCTCATGTATTAAAATCTGATCTAATTAGCATGCTTTCAGATCTGATACATCACATGTAACATCTGAAAAATAAGATTTAAATTAAACTATTCAATATAAAATCTATTCTAGACAGTTACTAGAACAATTCTACAACTAGTCTAGACATGCAGCATATCAATCTTATGAATTAATTAAATTTTATTTTCTATTTTCTGATCTGAATATAACATTTATAACATCAGAAAATCAGAGAATAAATTAGATCTAATTTATATTTTAATCATATTAAAACATAAAACTTCAAGACTATTCATAGTTTAAACTATTCCTAGTCTAGTCATGCATCTCATACATGTTAGATCTACTTAGATTTAATTTTAAATTTTCTGATTTCAGATCCAATCACATCTGATGTGACATCTGAAATCCATTAATATCAGATAAATAAAAATAAAAATCAGATCTAAATTAAATCTGAAATAGAGCCATCAACCTGGCTCTGATACCAGTTGAAGGGAAAAACCGTCTTTTTCCCTGTAGGATCTTTCAGATCTAATGAGATCTGGGACGGAATATTTAAAAAAAAAAATATCCTACGATATTTCAGATCTAAGATCTATTAGATCTGATTCTTATTATCTGATATTTAATCTAAAATTAAATCTATAACTTGAGGAATAGAGAAATACCTCTAGGATAACTAGATTATCCTGTAGACGATCGCAGCAACACCCGAGATTCTAAAATAGCCACGCAGTCGCCTGGCCTCTACCGGTATCCACTCGAGCAGGATCTGGATCGTCTTCTCCTCACGAATCTTTGCTCCAAAAATCAGATCTGGATCTGATCTGAAAGATCTTCAAAAGATCTTCTGAAGCTGGAGCAGCAGCTTCTCGACAAATCCCTGCAGCCTTCTGTTCAGAGAGCCACCACGTCTTGGACAAGCACCAGATGGACGTCCAACTTCTTGGACGTGAAGAGGGGAAAGAGAGGAGCAGAGGGGACGTGGAGAAGTGGAGGGAAATCTCGTTTTTGCTGGGTATTGAGCAGAATCACAAAACTAGGCGCAGACAGGGTTTAAATAGACCCTGCTGCGCCATGCAGTGCCACATCATTCGACCAATCTGAAAATTCTAATTAATTCTGAAAAAATTCTGATTGGTGGAGTGATGTCATCTGATCATATCAGATAAGAATCTCCTCAATTTCCATCACTATTGGCGCTAACACTGGATAAGCACAGTGAGATTGGCGCCCCACAGTCCAAGTCGATCAAGGGATCAGAGTCCTCATCTTATGGGACTCTATTCTTATCCACTTGGGGCGTACGCCTAATCTGATCCTGACACCCACTTTAAGGGTAAAATTAGCATGTGGACACTCCACAAAAACTCTCCAATGACCTCTTGCCAAGTGGCCTTCAGTCCAAGGTCTATGGGTCAACGTTTGACCAATATCCTAAAACGGAAATGGCAGGTGACAGGAATTAGCAGGTGTTGTCTTAAATTCATCTCATGAATTAAGACAAGTCCTTTCTGAGCAGGACTGGCTCTAGTCAGACTGAGAGAAATCTTCTCAAGATTCTCTGGGTGAGTCAAATCACATTTGGCTCAGTCGAGATGAAAAAGAATGCACAAGGAGAAAGTTAGGCTCAATCGTGTGCTAGCACGATTTTTTTGAACCTAATTGGATCTAATCCAAATCAATCGAACTGGGCTAGCTCAATTGATGACATCCAGATCCTAACTCTTGTTTGTGTGATTCAGTTAGGTTCATTTCCGTATGATAATGAGATATGTCGTGATCTCATCATCGACATCATCGAAACTTTTTTCGATGGACCAGAACTCTTCTAATTCAGACAATTAAAATGATCGATCATCAAGATCATTCTAATTGCTTCCAAAATTCACCAATGATACCTAGCAGTATATGGTGGCAACCCATCAGAAATGAAGACGAACCTCTCGGTGCAGCTACCTGTGTGATTGAGTTCTTCTATCATGAGTCCCGACTGAATTAGGATTAAGGTGAACTCATCAAACCCAACATCAGTCATATGAATCAATCGATCGATCCAAATCCGATGTGAAACTTTAATGAAAAACTCTTTTCCATTATTTCACTCTGCCATGGCCATGGGCTTAAGGACTCGATCTTTCGATCATCATAGGACTACTCCTCTCATCTATCGAGGTTGATAGATCCTATCTTGATGCAATCTGGTTCTTACAATGAATATGCTACAGCCAACATACACTTCAGGGTTCCGAATGGCTAGAAGATCGAGTTATGGTGTAGTCAAACATAATACACTCAAGGTGAACTGTCGATGCATCTCAGGTCAAAGAACTAGATACACAGCTGCAGCATCGAGCTAGTCATCGACGAGAAGGTAGACTTCCTTATGACTGCTCGAGGTGGTCACGCTCAGTACTCTCGTTCTCAACGAATACCTGTACTCTCGCTCCGGTGTCTTTATACCGTAGACTCAAGACGCATCTATCCTAAGGAAGCGATCGTACACCAACCTTCCGGATCGATCACCATCCTCGTGATGATCCTATGGTCAGGAGCTGTTTATGAGTTATGTAAATTCATGCCTTAAATTTTCAACTCTTGAAAATATGAATTAACATTCCTACTAACTCAAAGGATGTATCACAGACATAATGTACACAATGTGATAGTAGAATAACCCTTTTATTCATTTATAGTCAAAATTACAAATTTGCCCTTACATTTGTAAAGGAATGTATCAGCCAATCTGGCATCTAGGGCACACATCTAACAACACTTTCTCAGCAACCCGCCATAGTCTTAAATTTTCTTGAGTCATCAGTTGGATGCTAAGAGTGACTCCTTAAATTGATTGATTCTTATAGTGATTAAATTTTCCATGATGGGGACCTTCTCATGGATCTTGTCCATTAAGTAAGTGCAGGTGGGGTCCACCAAATTCAGGTCAGTGCAAATGCAATGTTTTGGTGTAGTCTAACCATCACTGGGATTATGTGCCTTTCAGAAGCCATCTCACTTGTTGTAGGCAATTCTTCAAGCTGATACTGTAGACCATCCTGTGCCCCTCAAAGTACCATAGTAGTGCAACTCTTTTGCTCAAACACTACCATTCCACTAATTGGGTCCCATGTGTATAATTAGTAAGATGTATCTCAAGGGACTCCTTTCATTGCATGTTAATGTGTTTTATATTCACCTTTCCTTTTTGACTTCAAAGACTGTAAGATATTTTTGGAGACCTTCCAATAACTGCAAATAAAATCTCCCATCTTGCCATATGCATCTAGCAACAAGTGACCATCAATATTTTGGTTTATATACATAACCTAGACATAAGGGTAGTGTTTGGTTGGGTAATTCTGGGTGGAATAAGGGCTTATTCCACCTTATTCCCCCAAACAGGTGAAAAAATGGTGGTGGGCCATTCTGGTTTAGCAATTCCGGTCAACCCTCCCTAATTCTAGAATACCAATTCTATGGTGGACCATGGAATTGATTATTCTAGGTCATATTGAACATCAAGTGGAATAACACTGCATTAATTGCACTAGAATAAAGGTGGAATACCAGATTTCCAACCAAACAGAAATCTGGAATAATAAGGATGAATAGCTATTCTCGGAGAATTCATATACCTATTCTAGGAATAAAATTTGGGTATTCAAACACTACCAAAAAGTTTACAGGCACACGCAGACAGTCCAGTCATCATTTAGGTGCTTTTATTTTGATAAATAGAGCCAAACTGTTTTCTGGCATTATCGTTTCATAAGTCATGCTCATTAGAGTATTGCTTTTTTGATCATTAATTTGTTAGTAACTTCTGATTTCTTTCCAACTTTTTGCCATATTCTTCATCAGGGTTGTTAACAGCCTGTTTTGATATATGTTGCAGCTAGTCTTTACTCTCCTCCTTCCTTGTCTAATATTTTCTCAACTTGGAAGAGCAATTACTCTAGAAAATTTATTGGAGTGGTAAGAATGCTTCTCGATTTATCTTTTAAAGCAATCTGTGATAGTATGTGATGTTGTTCTATAAGTTTTTTCTTGATTTGTTCATGAAATATGAAGTTTTGTAGCAAGCATTTTAATGGATCTTCTTTTAATAACCAAGTATTCGTACATGTATTAATGAAAGAGGGAGAAGTTGGTGCCAAAGGTCACAAAATATTTGCAACTTTAGAAACATATCTCAACCTTAAGGTGGAAAGTTAAGTCTTAAGCAGTCGATAGGTGGCTGGCGACATATATCAGTGAATGCTTTATAACATTTCTAGAATCTTTTCCACTCTTAAAGTCAAACCAGTTTTGACTAAATGTGAAGTCATGGCAAAGGTAATTTAGGGTATGTGAAAGACCATTAGTGGGAATAAAACCTACCCCTCTATTGAAGCATGCCATTTCCCCCCTCCCGCCTTTCTATTGGGGGTGGATTTGGAGGGACGGTGTCCAATAACAAATACTTGTATTAAAGAACTATTTTTGGAAAAAAAAGCATTTGATATGACTTGACGTTTACAGGGATTCTCTTGTACCTTTTTTTTGCAAATTTTATTGGCCAATTTTTTTTTCCCAGCATTGAAGCTCATTTTTACTTTGCAAATGGTTTATTCTCTTTAATTTTCTGGACTCGGATACTTTCTGGACACAGAAAGTTATTTATAATCTTTATATTGAACAGGCAAATTTCTGTTTGTTTTACTCCTGCCTAATGCTCTTGATACAGCAGTTGGTTTTTTAAAAATATGCAACACCTTAACATTGTAAGTTTGTAACAACAGGTGATTGATTGGTTTTATAATATTGTCATTTCTCCTCTTGTTTTTGATTTTGTTTCCAATGATGGTGTTATGGTATCATAAATTTATATGATATTATACTAGTTCCTTCTTTATTTTTGAATTGTAAATATAAATTAGTTATGAGCATGGAACTAATAATGTATTGAATGCAGGTGGTATATTCCTGTCAATATCATTATGGCTACAATATCAGGATGCTTAATAGGTTTTCTTGTCGCATGTGTTGTTCGACCCCCATATCCATATTTCAAGTTCACTATCATACACATTGGAATTGGTAAGTTTCTTTCAGAGTATGACAAAAAGCATTGTTATTTCGTCTCCTTTCAAATTGTATCCATAATTGTGTTTCCACTTTGTCAGCATATCAAATATACAATAGTGACTGAGTGATCTGGATGTTTTAGATATTTCATTTTATACTTCTTTAGTTTAAATTTGAATATAATGTGTTTGGCGTTTGCACTGCATGTGCAATTGAAACGTTGGGTTGTGGATCTCAGTGTTCTGGAGAATGAGATGTCTAGGACTGACACTTAGTATGGACATTGCCTGAAAGTTAATTAAACAGATGAACGAAAATAACAAGGGAGGATTGCTTATGCTTGATCTGTTGCTTTCATAAAGAAATAGATTATTAGATAAATGACATGACTAGATGAATCAAAGCGAAAAATAATGAGATCAGTAGGATTTAACATATAATATTTTCTGAGAGATTTATTTATGCGGTCAACAATAAGTTTTAGGGATTAATCCTTGGAAGCAAAGCATTTCTTAAGCAACCTTTTTTCAATCATCACATAATATGCAACTGAAGGCATCGGTAGTCAAAGTGTGAGGGGGTGGTTTGTTGTGTTTGTATTATATTTCTAAATAAATGCATTATGGACCTTGAACTTCTCTTTTAATAAATAACATACATTGAATCATGCTATAAAATTGAATCTGCCATTATCACTGGTTTGACAGTCATGCAATTCTTCTGGATGGAACAAATACACATTGGGTTTGTTTTATGTGTTTGTATCATTGATTAAATATCATATGCTTTTTAAATAAAAATGTTAGTTGCTTAATTGGAAAGAGTTCATGTGCATATTTATAATTGAGATCGGTTTTTTTTTTTTAAATGTTGCCATTATCTGCATGATGAAGTGTTTTATTATGCTATTTTTTTCATGTGAATCTCAGCTTTTCTTAAAGAGGGTTATTTGCTGCAACAATTAGGATGGCATGTTGTGAACTTCCACGTGTTGGAAGCTAAGCTATTTCATACCTCAGTCTAGTGATTTCTTGTCTCAGTAATGGATCTCTTGGTTGCAACCATTAACCTGATTATTATATTTACTGGTGCCTTTTTCTTCACAATAATGCACTAAAAAAGTGTAGTATTTCATGCTTCACTGTTTGTTATGCATGAAAATGTGTTCTTCCCCATAAATGACATGTGGCCTATGTCCTACCAACATTCCACTGATGTATGCATTCTTTTGACTAATGAATCATTTATTCTGAATTCAGGGAACATTGGGAATATACCTCTCGTGCTTATTGCAGCTTTATGCCGAGATGAATCCAATCCATTTGGTGACCCTAACAAATGTAGCCAAGATGGAAATGCATATATTGCATTTGGACAGTGGGTAAGTCCTGACTCTCTTCTTAAGCACAATTACAAAAATTATTAATTTCTTTGCTTTTGTTGCTCCACAAGTACTTTTGTCAATAAAGTGTTGTGGACCCATGTTTGCTTGTCTCCTTAACCTGTGCGATTCGTTTTTCTGAAAGTTAATGGTTCAGGTTTTTTCGCATCTTTTTCAGTAAGTGAATATGACAGCGAGAGTTTCTTTCTTTAGATCAATAAAGCTTATCATGAACAGATGCAAATTTCATAGTTATGTATCAGTTAATAAAATGTGGTCCATTTTTTTGAGGGAATACAGCATTGCATTCTTATTCTGTGGTATTTTTGCTCATACAATTGACCTTTTTCCACTTCATTTTATGAAGGCAAAAGAGAAATTTGTTCCGAACATTTTTCCCATTTTCTGTAGTGTCATCTAATGCATGTTTATCTATAGAATGAAGCAAAAATGGAGCAGATTTGATAATTTTTCAAAATCATGAAGCAAAAGGTTCTTTTCTGTTTAGCTGAAATTTTTTTGTGTTCATTAGATGTGTTAGCAGCTGAAAAGGTAGAATATAAAATGGCAGTCCATATCACAAAAAGTGGAAAAATAACATTGCTGATTCATGATGTTACAATGCCTTTATATGGGAAGGTCTAATGTAACACAATAAAAAAATTGTCCGGAAAGACATACAATAAATTTATAAAGGTCCAACTTAGCTCCATAGAGTTATCTTATTTTCTATAAAATACGCCAATAGCCTATATATGGATTCATCTGAATAGTAATTAGATAACTGGATGCCTATGAGTGTGCTACTTATGTACCAAAATTAACCTTCCACCTACTGATATTTCATAATGACATAAATTATAAATCCAAAATTTTACTTGAGTACTGAGGTTGTTTTCGTGATTATTGGCAATATCTCTACCATATTCCTTCTTTTCTTTCTTTCTTTTTCTTTTTTTTTTGGGAAAGAAAAGGTTATTATATGTATGAAATAGGTTTCAGAATATATCTGGATCACAGTTCATTACTAGTTCTTTCTCATGTGTCAGTGATCCACATTTTTGATTCCGGGGTTGGTTGCGGCTCAGCTTGAGATCAAAAGATTTCCAACAATCAGTGGAGAAATAGTAGATAGAATACAATGTGACAAACAAGATATATACGTGGAAACTAGTAAATATGCAAATATGATTTGTTTTAAAGCAAGGAAGTTGTAAATATTATGTATATTATCTCAATTCTCCGCTTGGTGTTTGGCTATGTTCATAATCCCCAAAAGTGGATATGTTCAGATGCTAACATAGTTACTAAGAACAGCTTCTATTAGCATCTCTTGATATGTCATAACTAGTGTAGTCCATTGATGTGTTTGGTTGTACACATGAAGATGATTTTCAATGAACATGCTTGACAGATTAAGCTGATCCAATTTGTTCAGAATAGTTAGGTCTATCCAAGGTTTGATGGCAAACCCTGGGTCTATCCCCTCTTTCAGTTAGGTCACCAGATAAATATTGTTAAAGGTTATCAAAACATGCTCTACATCTGAATTAAACCTTGATCTCCAAGCAAAACCTAGAATGCTCCTGCATCTAAATATTATGCACCCCCTTTGTCAAACTTCCTTTTGTAATTCAGAGAAAGTCATCAATTTTACATTCTGACTAGGATGTATACTTTGGAATGAATAATATAATGTCTGTACAGTATATAATTCACTCTCTTGAGGCCCTGTAGCACACTCTCTTGCTGATGAATCTCTATGGTTTAGCTGTTGTGTTCCCAGTTGAATATAATAATGAAGTTTGATGCTGGCTTTTGGTGGGCCATTTTGAATATGTATAGTGAGAGCTGGGAAAGAAAAATGGTCAAGTGTCATTGATGCTCCAGAGTTTTAGGTTTCTTCTGAATAATGTGCTCATGCAGTACATGAATTAAATTTGACTCAATGATTTGTAGGAGGTTAATGCTCCATTTCATCACTTCGTACACCTCAGTCATTGAAATAATGAATCATTTTGGTAATGTTACAGACATAAGCTTATACTGGCCTAGAAAATCCTCATTTGCATGAGTTCATGTGTTAGTCTGCCAGCTTCATGGATAAACAAAAAGTTTTCGGTTATTCTTTTGATCATCCATCATAATGCCATTTATTGTTTTTATTACTACTATCATCATCAAGAGAGAGGGAAACCCTGCTTGGTTCATGGAGATAATGATCAAAAATCACAAAAGTATCAGGAGCAGCAGGCATAATGCAATTTATCATTTTTCCTTGTATTCATTTACAATATAGATGTTTAAATTTGAAGTTGGTAACAGGTTGGTGCAGTTGTTGTGTACACTTTCGTTTTTCAGATGCTTGCTCCACCTCCTGGAGAAACATTTGATAGCCTTGAAGAGGAGAAGCTCCCAACTAAGGCTCCTGTTAATGCTGTGCCCGAGCAAGTGCCCTTACAAACTTCAGAGGAGCCTGAGACAATAGCATTAGAGTCTTCAAAAAGAGGGGAAGTAAGATTATTTCCTAGTGTTTCTTGTACTTCTAAATCCATGATTCAAGATCATACATGTGTGCCCGAGTTCTTTATCCATATGCTTCTTTTACTTATGGTATTTTTAATTTTTAATTCTAAGTATTATGTATTTTTTAGCAAGTTAGTCTCAACAAAAACCCTATTTGAAGACATATCAAAAGGATGTCATCTCTTAGCTGAACCAGGGAATTTGAAGAAGTGCCCTCTTTAAGGGGGGTTTATTGCAGGTTTTTAGGTTCTTGATCTTGTCATTATTAGAGACTGATCTCTAAACAAAAGGTTTAAGCACTGCTTAGATTACATGGCAAATATTCTACCGCATTGAGAACATGGCATAATTCTGTTAAATATTGCTTGAACATGGCAAAAAGTTTTTGTGGCATAATTTTGTTTAGTATGTAACTGTTAATTAGCAGAGCTGGATCATTTTTATGCGTGGATCCCAATTCCCAAAATAAATTTCAGAGACCATGATTTCATTTATTTATAATGAATTCAAATCATATGGAGTCTAATTTCAACTTGCATGTTCGAACTCGGATCAAGTTTCACGGCATACATAAAATCTGAAGCCATTTACATGCATTACACCAAGCTCATTTTGGGCCAAATTAGGTTAGTTACCTAGTCGACCATAAATCTTGGTGTGCCTCTTTATCTAAGTTCTAGAATGGAATTTTATGTATTTATTGTCATCTGGTTGATTCTAAAGTTCAAAGTACCTGCTGATTAAATCCAGGTAAATAAAACTACATAAGGTAAAATTGGTAGATATAACTTCATGAAAATTAAAATAAGAAAGCAAAATTATGCATATTATAACCAGACTTGTAAAGTCTGACTTTACTAGTTTAAATATTATTATCGGAAACTTCTTAATGAAAGTCTTTAAGATCCAACAAGAGAAACTCAGGTTAGAATGTACTCGTAATTCCAAATGAGAAGCTTTGCATGCTAACAAGGAACCATGTTATTTTATTAGGACTTCCTTATTTGCCTCCATCTCTTCCTGCTTGTTCAACCATATCATGGGCTTGCTTTCAAACAGTGTGATTCCCTGAAGAATGCCGGGACAGGGTACTGTCCTCCCATTCTCCCAGTGTCTCTATCGAGACATCCTAGGATGGGATGGGATAGGACAGTGGTATGCTTTGTTTCACAGAAAATCCCTGGACAGTCTCATCCCATGGGATTTAAAACCTTGACCATGGGTGCCATCTCTAAATCATTTGATGCTTCATTAAGAGGCATCTTGTAAAGTATCCCTGGATCGCACTGGAATTAGGCCTGAATTCGGGTTGGCTAATTCTTGCAGCATCGCTGTTGGGCCCAATGATTGTGTAACTACTACATCGAGAAGGATGTATGTTTAGAGCATAATATTCATGGTCACTAACTCATCTGTGACCATGATATCATTCAGGTCAAGAGAGTCTTTTATTGGTGGACTCTTTTTTTGATGATAAGGGATGCTGTATGCCAAAGGGAAAAGACAGTAATCAATCTTTCAATCCAGCGATCAGGAGTTGAATTCCCCCCTTGTGAAATGATTGTAAATCTGGGACACATTGCCAAAGGGAACTTAAGTGTGAGGTATGTTAGGATGGTGTTAACATTCACAATGAAATTGTGGGAAGACAAGCAAGGGTGCATGAGCGCTATTCTGATGTGCATTGAAATTTATATGCTGCTCAGATCTACCATTTTCCTTTTCCATGTGAAAATATCCTATTTACTTGTGCATGGCATCATGCCTATGTAATAGTAATGCGGTATTGACTATTGTTATCGCTGACAACAGGACAATCACATACACAGATTGTCATGGTAGCCATGCTAAAGTTGAAAATTTGTTAGTTTAATATGATTCATCTGGAAAGCACAAGGAAAAATGCCGCTGACAAAGTGTTGGTACATTTTTGCTAGATATGTTTGTTAAATACTAGCTATTCATTCTCCGAGACATTTGTTATGAGATAGTTACCAATCTGGCAGTTATTTCGAAAAACAAATTTTGTTTGGATAATTTATCTCATGATTGTTGCAATTGCTATCATACTTTTTCTACCGAGAATTCTTTTTTGCTCTTTTTTTTCCCCCGATATTTAATCACTGAAACTCCTGATGCAGATAGTCAGCCAGCTACGCTATCTTGTTGAAAAATTGAAGCTAAAACAGATCTTTCAGGCCCCGATAATTGCTTCTGTAAGCAGTCTGTTTCACATAAAATTATGATTGATATTTTCAGTACCTGTACCATGAAATTTCAGTCATACTCTGCTAGTCTTAATTAAAGCCTTTTCAACTTAGAGTTTTGTTCCATAGAGGAGTAGATGTTGATGAGAATTGGAAAAGATTTTAAATGATATCACTGTGCTGCATAATGTGATTGTCCTTATTTGAGATTTTTTTTTTTCCCGCACTACACAAAAGGTCCAAATGTATATGCATGAAAAAGGAAAAATAGCTCATAGAGGGATTGAGACAATCAGCAGCCATCCTCTTTTCTTATGGTTGATAAAACAAATTCTGATTCTTGTGAAATTTGTCATTTTCCATTAAATATTCATTATAATGTAGTTCCTTCTGTTATAGGTTTGCTTTTTTGAGTATGACTGGATATAATTTCTGGTTTTATTGGAATAATTGTACCATTCGTATTGCAACAGATCCTGGCAATTGTTATTGGAGCTGTACCTTTCTTAAAACAATTGATCCTTACAGATGATGCTCCATTTTTCTTTTTCACCGACAGCTGCCTCATTCTCGGGTATCATATCTTCTCATTTGGTTTATCTCATAACATACGAGCTGTTTTAGTAGTATAAATAATATTTTTTATTTAATGGAAATAAATCTTTCAATCCTGATGGTGGCTAAGAGACATGATTAATTCAAGTTACCAAACCAAACTAACTATTCCTGCTGAAAAGTAATTCAATACATTAGACTCATCCACTTTGATGCATGATGTAAAGTGCAATTTGTTGTACTTTCTTAAAACTAGGTCCATAAGCTAGAATGGAAATTGAGAATTAATTTGCCTAAAATGAAAGGGAGCACAAGTAAGTATGGCAGAGAACAGAGAATGCTTGGATAAAATATGGTGAAGATATTGAGTCTAACCAGTGAGCTGAAACTGGTAGTACATGTGGACCTACTGATAAGGTTTCCGGTTTAACTAATGAACAATAGGGATGGAGGCTTGATGTTGGTGCTGAGACAGGTCTGTGAGGGGGGATATGTCTAAGCCCCCTCTTTCTTTTTTCCTTTGTTCTTAATAAATAGGATCATTCCTACATTTGTCTTTGGAAGATCTATGGGCAAAAATGCAACCACTTGGCCACCTTTGCCTTGTAAGATTTACGGGCCTAAATTTTTCACATGAAGGCATAAACATGACAACAATGATTCAGTAAAGAGTCAAGAACGAGTAACAATCAAGAACAAGTTAAGAAGAGGAAAGACTTTAGATAATAAACAAGTGGTATAAAGAAAAATTGGCCTAAAATGAGGATTTGAACAAGTTAAGAGGAGACTCGAGATTTGTAAACCTCAAAATAACCATGTCGATCAAAATTATTGAAAAACAAAAAGTAGAAATAGCGAACCGGTACCATAGTAGTATACTTCTATGTGCCGAGTGTGGGTGCGGTACCATATTGTACCATATCGATTTGGTACTAAATTGGTATAGTACTTGATACCAAGATTCGAAACTTGTATGAAGGTGTGGAGAACAACTTGTAAAGAGTTAACTTAAGAATGATTAAAGCAATGATGGGAATGAGTCAAGAGAATAAAAGACTCAATAAACAGGTCGTATAAAGAAAAATTGGCCTGAATGTGGATTTAAATCCTGGACTTTTCACTCTAATACCATGATAGGTAACTACCAGAACGCCAAAGCCTAAGCTCTTAGGGAGGGGGTCAACAATGTATATGAGGTCTTAACAAAGTGCCATACAAAATAATAATTTTTTAAATGCATTTGGAAATATAATATTATTACTTGCTTGTAGTGATATGAAAAAAATAAAAAATAGTTTGCTGAAATCTTTAGACTTACAAAAATATCATGAGATCATTTTACAGGAGATATGATCTGTCAAAAGTGATGCTGTAACTTTGACCTAGATGTATGTTAAATTCTTAAACATTTCATGTTTTTTTATTAAATGCTTCACAATAGAATTTCGCTTCTTTTATTTTGTAATTACATATTGTATTATGTAATTCTTCAATAATGAGTTTGAACATTTTGGACTCATTTGACTTGATTTTGAATGGTTGTATTATGGATTGCAATGTGATTGCCTATAATTGCTTATAATAATGTTGATTAATTTGCAAAATACATAAACCCTTATTCAAGGAAGTGGGCCTTATTTTGGTATTTAAAAAAATGATGGTTATTGCAAAGATCTTGTCCAATTGATAATAGGATTACTTGGTTATAAAATTTATGGAAATTTCTAACAATAATGTCCTATTCTCAGGGAAGCCATGATTCCGTGTATTTTGCTTGCGTTGGGCGGTAACCTTGTTGATGGTAAGCTCATCTATCTTCTAATATTTCTTAATTTTTCTCAAAGTAATACATTTAATTACTTTGAATTGCAGTTCTTATTTCACAGTTGTTTCTGGGATTGCTTAACTCTTCTATAATAACTACTACAAGCTTGTGTGGCCTTTATGTCATGCATAGATCAGTCTATCAATTCTTTTAAAACCTTTCTTAAGCACATGGGCCCTTCAACAGGCTAATAATTAAGAGTAAATTATAGATAAGATGGCATATGATGGCAATGGTTTTGCAAGCATGCGATTTGTTCTTACCATTAGATGGTATGGTGGAAACTCCGATTTTTGGTTCTTCCAAAGTGGAAGTTGAGAATCTTCTTGAGTAGTCATTTTAGTATGAATTTGAGGAAGCTGATATGAATAATCAGAATGTCAAAAGAATGGCTAGATGAATGGGTGTAATCAGGTATTAATCATGTTTTTGGAAGCAAACTTGAAGCAACCAACATAAATCATAATTTCTGCAGGATTGACTGAAGTGAACCAATTTTGAACATTCATGTCTTCATATCTATTTGGATGACAGCCCAATTTTTTCTATGGATCTCGCTCCATCTAATATATCTCTATTATACTCCTCTCATGTTAATGGACTTTGTTTAGCCGCTGATACTCCAGTTTTGTGAACTGCATGCAGGGGTCGTAAAAGTTGTCTAAAATTCCTCTTATTGTTCTACAACCACTAATCAGCAGTGTTAGTGTTGACAATCTCTTGATTCTTAACTGTGCCTACCTTGTACCTGAGGTGCAACATACTTGATTTTTGTTGATTGGAGCTAGTACAATGCAATTTTCACTAAATAGTTTATTTCCTTCAGGTCCGGGTGCAGGAACTGCAAAGCTTGGATTTCGCACAACTGCTGCTATCGTATTTGGGCGGCTGATCTTGGTTCCTCCGGCAGGTCTTGGCATTGTCACTTTAGCTGATAAACTAGGATTCCTACCAAAGGGTGACAAAATGTTCAAATTTGTCCTTCTACTCCAGCATAGCATGCCCACCTCTGTGCTGTCCGGTACGATATCACACTTCAAAGATTATGTTTGGCCGAACTGCGTAGTGTCGCTCTATATAATAGCCCTTTTTTTTGCGAAAGTGGTTAGATGTCTTTCCTACATTCCAAGCCTTGGATGCTTGGAACTAACATGCAGTTAGAGTATAACACATATCTGATCCACTTGAAGTTTTCCATGGATCAGAAATCCACGAAACATCTTTGTTTAAAGATGTTTCATTGCAAGTCCTCACAGACAGGTGTAAGAGAAGGGCCTAAACTTGCAAAGCACCCTTTGTTTAAAGCCTTGATATATGGTGGTTAGATAGTTTTTTCCCCAGTTTCTTAACAAGTCAACTTGTAATTTGTTGGTGTGTTGAATACAAGGAAATAAATCCATCAGTATTTACATATTTCATAAAACTTGGTTGCAGGTGCGGTTGCCATTTTAAGGGGCTGCGGAAAGGAAGCTGCTTCTGTCTTGTTCTGGGTTCATATCTTTGCAGTATTTTCCATGGCTGGATGGATTGTGTTGTATTTGGGCTTACTCTTCTGAAGGCCTCACTTATCAATATGTTGGTATAAATGATTCTTTAATTTCTTCACCACAGTTTGCTCTATCATGCTTAAGAAACTAAAATTTGCAGTAACGGATGCATGTCACTCCTTTGTTTTGCTGTATCTGCAATTATTTTTCGATGTCTTCATAATTGCTATTATATGTTCTAAGGTTCATTTAGTCTGCTCATCCTAACATTCTGTCTTCATGTGACCCCCAGGTATCATATGGAAGTACAAAATAGATTCTTGCACCAAGATTTAAGGTCGTACAAATCAGGGTCGAAGAACTTAAAATATGTGCACTTCTGCTTGATAGCAGAGACATCATCTAGAGTATGAGATTTATGTCCAAGCAGCCAGCTTCAGGGACAGTGGCCACTAAGAATTATGGCATACAACCATACAATGGCACCGGCCTGTGAGAATCGTGCTTAGGTGCAAGTGGAGGTGATCCACTAGTCCATATAATGACCATCTCAATCATCTTTCATCAGCAATTAGAAGCAGAACAGATGGGACTAATATGCCGTGTGCATGTCTCAGAATCCGTCTCTAGTATATGTTTTTCCAATGTATCTCTCCTTAATTCTGATGCTCGAGCTGCATGAAACATCACACACACTATGCATCAGTGTAACACTCTCCTGTGTATATCCATTGTTGTCTGTCACTATGTCAAGTTAGATCTGCAGATCGCACTAGAATTCTTGCAGTGTCAGGAGAAGCTTTTTGTAATGTTCCAATGGCAACTTGATAGCTTAGTCCCATCTATTTGGGGTATTGTTTTTTGGATGGGGGTACAAAATTGTTAATTTAAAGAGCTGAAGACTATCACATGCTGGAGTGACATTGTTCTTTATACATGTTCCACTCAAGGATTCAACTTCGATGCTGGTAGATGTGCCAGCACAAGTGTCAAACCATGCTGAAACAAAGAAGTCAATGTTTTTAATGAAAAGAAAAAGCCCATGCTGAAACAAAGAATTAAGTGTTGTAAATGAATCTTTATTTAAACAAAGATTCTTCTTACCCAAAAAAAAAAAAAAAAACAAAGATTCAGAAAATGTCTTGCTGACGTATATCACTAGAAATCTTAATCCAAACTTCCATGAACTTCAATGTCTTCATCCATAAACTTCGTAGTTCAAAAAAAAAAAAAAAAAAAAATGGTCGTTCGACCATAATCTGTTAATTCTGTTTACAGGTTGAGAGTATCACAAGCTAAAATTGGAAGTACGGTATCAAAGAGCTGCTATGTCAGATTTGATGCTTCTATAACCCCTTTGGAAGTGGAATAGACGAGATACATATGTCACGCCCCCGATCCGAGATTGTGAATCGAGGGTCGCGGCAACCGCCGCATACTCATGAAGAATTCTCTCCATAAGCATGCAAGGTATCTCATCACGATATCAATGCATCGCAGCGGAATAAATTCAAATAATTATTATTCAACTTTAATTCAAGTAATTAAATCAAATGTCTTACATCCAATAAAATTTTTCACTAAAAATAAAAATCTAAGTTCAATGAAATTGACAATGCTAAATCTCGCCTCTAAAAGTTCTGTCCCAATATTTCTTCCCACGCTCGAAATTAATTATCTGAATCTGAAAAATAGAAAGAAAGGTAATGAGCTAGACAGCCCAGTAAGTAACAAATATCTCAACCAGATATTTCAGATATTATACAATTTTCAGGAATAATGCTACAATTAAACATAAAAATATATTTCATGTTGATTTAATGCAAATCCAATAATTTCAAATATTCACATATAATATAATCATAAATCCGATTCGATTTCAAAACACTCGTAACTCAACAGCCTCGACTATGACCAACGTTTAACCCCCATTGGCGGGGTCCACATAATACCAGCGCACAACCCCCACTGGCAGGGTCCAGAAATACCAGCGCACAACCCCCACTGGCAGGGTCCACAAATACCAGCGCACAACCCCCACTGGCAGGGTCCACAAAATACCAACGTATAATCCCCATTGGCGGGGCCCACTGAAACATAGTTAGGCTGAGAGCATAAATCCGATCTATATCAAAACACTTAGTACCACAATATATATCATAATCTTTCACTGAACATGTGCATAAATCGATATACCATAACATTTCAAAAGTACTTTTCTTTCAAAACATAATTCCATAAATCATGCATAATTTCAAAGAATAATTATTTATTTTCAGAATAAATATGAAATATCTCGAGAAGATGATTCATTACTTACCTTTCACGGAGCACTGAATGAACGGATCGACTAACTTCTAGGAGATTCTTCCGTGCCTATTATCCAAAATTATATTTTTACATTAATTTTAATTCAAAATTAAATCTAAACAAATCCCAACTCAAAACCTCACTTAAAATCGACTCTTTCCTAAACTCGATCAAAATCATCAGATGAGACCTCCCACTACGCTAATCCTAGAGGAATAACTTTAGAGAGAGAGGAATCCATCAAGAGAGAGAAATATCCTAGAGAGAGAAAATTATAGAGAGAGAAAGTAGAGAGAGAAAGTCCAATTTCAGAGAGAGAAAGTCAGAGTTCAGACTGAAAAGAAGAAAGAGAAGAGAGAGAAACTCTCTCTCTCATCAATTTCAATTTTTCTTTTTATTTATTTATTTACTTAATTACTTATTTGTTCATATATATATATATATATAAATATATATATATATATATATATTTTATTATTATTATTATTATTTTCTTTTCTTTTCTTTTCTTTTCTTTTTTTTCTTTTCTTTTTTTCTTCTTTTTCTTTTTCTTCTTTTTCTTTCCTTTTTCTTCTTTTTCTTCTTTTCTTTTCTTTTTCTTTTCTTTTTCTTTTTCTTCTTCTTCTTGGTTCTTCCCACACCGGAACAGGGGACCGGCGTCCCCTCGGCCTTGACCGGCCGTTCGGGCCACGGCCGCCACGGCAGAGGCCGGCGGCCGACGGGAATCACTCCCCCGGTCACGGAGGAGGGTGGCCGACGATCAATTTCCGATCGCCGGCGCCGGAGATTTCAAGGAAAATAAGCCAAAAAAACAGAGTCTGTTCCCGACCAAAAATCGGCGACGCTCGTCGCCGGCCACCGCGCACAAACGCACGGGGGAAAGAGGAAGGAAGGGAGGAAAAAGTGAAGGACTTACCACGACCTCCTGGGACCTCGTCGGAGAGAAAACACGGCGAGGAACCAACTGCGCCCGCGGCTCTTCTTCGGGAAAATCAGAGAGAAAGAGGGGAAGAAAAGACCGATGAATCGATTCTAAAGAGAGGGGGTCTTCTTATAGGAATTCCTAGGACTCCGAGGGGTCTTAGGAGTTCGATCTTTGCTCGGATTTCGTCGGAGAAGGAGACTCCTATCGGGAGTCTTCTTCCCGGTTTAGAATTCCTCTATTTTTTTTTTTTTTTTTTTTCTGTTTGGGCTTTTGTGGGCTGAAAAGGGTTTTGGGCTATAACATTCTTCACCCCTAAAAAGAAATTTCGTCCTCGAAATTTTTCATACCTGTCACCATTGTATTGGAAGCCTGTGGATTCTGTTGAGTAAGCGCATAAACTCTTCCCTGGGTTTTAGAAATCTGTCCACCACCCTTATGTTGTCCTTCATGAGTTCTTTTGCCAGCTTGATTTTCAGCATTTAGCGGGCAGCTAGCAATTTTATGATCCTTCTGTCCACATTTGAAACAAGCACCGGTATTCCAATAGCAATCCTTGTCTTCATGATTTTTACCACATCTGGAGCACGGCTCACCATCAACCTGTTGAGTCTTATTGTCTACTGCTCCCTTAGCTGATCTTTTGATGTTTTTATTATTCTGCCCTTGGGTATCATTTGATTGTGTTCTCTTTCTTTGCCTTCTTTCCTTTTCCATGCGTTCTTCATTGACTTCCCTTTCAATTATCAGTGCTTTGTTTACCACATCTGCATAAGTTGTCAATTCATATGGAACCACTTGTTTTCGAATCTCAGTTCTCAGTCCCATCTCAAACTTGTGAACACGTTCTTGCTCACCATCCACTAATCTCGGAGCAAACTTTGCTAACTCTGTAAATTTTGCTTCATATTCAGTCACACTCATACCCTTTTGCTTCAAATAAATAAACTCTTGCTCTTTCTGGATCCTTATACTCCGAGGAAAATACTGATCATAGAATGCAATCCGAAATCTTTCCCAGGTAAGTATTTCGCCGTCTTGTTCATGCTTGCGCTGTAGTCGCTGACACCAGTTGTATGCTTCTCCTTGTAGTAAATAAGCTGCATATCGAATCTTTTCTTCATCAAGACACTCTTGGACAGCGAAAGCCTTCTCCATCTCCATTATCCAGTTGTCAGCCTCCAAAGGTTCAGTAGTCCCCTTGAAAGCTGGAGGAGCAAGCTTTTTAAATTCTGAAATATTGTTCCGTTGTACTGGTTGCTCTCCATGTTGTGGTGGTGGATGCTGATGTTGTTGTGTATCTCGTTGTATCTGTTGTTGTTCAAATATTTGCTGCTGCATTTGTTATTGCGCTTGTACCATCCTGATTAGGGTCTGCATTAACTGAGCCATATCTGGTTCTTGACGTGCTCTCGAAGTACTCCCATTAGGATCTACAACTCCCTCCTCCTGAGGGGTGCCACTGGTCAGATGGGGAGTGCCACCATCCCGTGGTTGTGATGTCTCTCTTGCAATTCCTTGAGTAATTCTTGTCATTCCACGGGGAGGCATGATAACCTTGTGGTAGTAAAACCTTATTAGATTCATTTATCTATTTGTTAGGATGGTTTTTTTTTTTTTTTGATGCTCATATTCTAACGTCCCAATATTCCTAATGTTTACCCACCTACACTCATACTATGTCAAATTCTATGTGTCATAATTTATCCACTTATGCTCTGATACCATATTAATTGTCACGCCCCCGACCCGAGATTGTGAATCGAGGGTCGCGGCAACCGCCGCATACTCATGAAGAACTCTCTCCATAAGCATGCAAGGCATCTCATCACGATATCAATGCATCGCAGCGGAATAAATTCAAATAATTATTATTTAACTTTAATTCAAGTAATTAAATCAAATGTCTTACATCCAATAAAATTTTTCACTAAAAATAAAAATCTAAGTTCAATGAAGTTGACAATGCTAAATCTCGCCTCTAAAAGTTCTGTCCCAATATTTCTTCCCACGCTCGAAATTAATTATCTGAATCTGAAAAATAGAAAGAAAGGTAATGAGCTAGACAGCCCAGTAAGTAACAAATATCTCAACCAGATATTTCAGATATTATACAATTTTCAGGAATAATGCTACAATTAAACATAAAAATATATTTTATGCTGATTTAATGCAAATCTAATAATTTCAAATATTCACATATAATATAATCATAAATCCGATTCGATTTCAAAACACTCGTAACTCAACAGCCTCGACTATGACCAACGTTTAACCCCCATTGACGGGGTCCACATAATACCAGCGCACAACCCCCACTGGCAGGGTCCAGAAATACCAGCGCACAACCCCCACTGGCAGGGTCCACAAATACCAGCGCACAACCCCCACTGACAGAGTCCACAAAATACCAACGTATAATCCCCATTGGCGGGGCCCACTGAAACATAGTTAGGCTGAGAGCATAAATCCGATCTATATCAAAATACTTAGTACCACAATATATATCATAATCTTTCACTGAACATGTGCATAAATCGATATACCATAACATTTCAAAAGCACTTTTCTTTCAAAACATAATTCCATAAATCATGCATAATTTCAAAGAATAATTATTTATTTTCAGAATAAATATGGAATATCTCGAGAAGATGATTCATTACTTACCTTTCACGGAGCACTGAATGAACGGATCGACTAACTTCTAGGAGATTCTTCCGTGCCTATTATCCAAAATTATATTTTTACATTAATTTTAATTCAAAATTAAATCTAAACAAATCCCAACTCAAAACCTCACTTAAAATCGACTCTCTGCTAAACTCGATTAAAATCATCAGATGAGACCTCCCACTACGCTAATCCTAGAGGAATAACTTTAGAGAGAGAGGAATCCATCAAGAGAGAGAAATATCCTAGAGAGAGAAAATTCTAGAGAGAGAAAGTCCAATTTTAGAGAGAGAAAGTCAGAGTTCAGACTGAAAAGAAGAAAGAGAAGAGAGAGAAACTCTCTCTCTCATCAATTTCAATTTTTCTTTTTATTTATTTATTTATTTATTTACTTAATTACTTATTTGTTCATATATATATATATATAAATATATATATATATATATATATTTTATTATTATTATTATTATTATTATTTTCTTTTCTTTTCTTTTCTTTTTTTCTTTTCTTTTTTTCTTCTTTTTCTTTTTCTTCTTTTTTTCTTCTTTTTCTTTCCTTTTTCTTCTTTTTCTTCTTTTCTTTTCTTTTTCTTTTCTTTTCTTTTCTTTTTCTTCTTCTTCTCGGTTCTTCCCACACCGGAACAGGGGACCGGCATCCCCTCGGCCTTGACCGGCCGTTCGGGCCACGACCGCCGCGGCAGAGGCCGGCGGCCGACGGGAATCACTCCCCCGGTCACGGAGGAGGGTGGCCGGCGATCAATTTTCGATCGCCGGCGCCGGAGATTTCAAGGAAAATAAGCCAAAAAAACAGAGTCTGTTCCCGACCAAAAATCGGCGACGCTCGTCGCCGGCCACCGCGCACAAACGCACGGGGGAAAGAGGAAGGAAGGGAGGAAAAAGTGAAGGACTTACCACGACCTCCTGGGACCTCGTCGGAGAGAAAACACGGCGAGGAACCAACTGCGCCCGCGGCTCTTCTTCGGGAAAATCGGAGAGAAAGAGGGGAAGAAAAGACCGATGAATCGATTCTAAAGAGAGGGGTCTTCTTATAGGAATTCCTAGGACTCCGAGGGGTCTTAGGAGTTCGATCTTTGCTCGGATTTCGCCAGAGAAGGAGACTCCTATCGGGAGTCTTCTTCCCGGTTTAGAATTTCTCTTTTTTTTTTTTTTTTTTTTTTTTTTTTTTTTTTTTTTTTTTTTTTTTTTTTTTTTTTTTTTTTTTTTTTTTTTTTTTGGCTTTTGGCTTTTGTGGGCTGAAAAGGGTTTTGGGCTATAACAACGTAAGTGTGTAGAGATAGAGAGAGAGAGAGACAGTCAGCCGACGGTGGACCTCGCTCGCTGGAAACGGTGGAGCAGACCGGAGAGAAGAGAAGAGTGATGAAACGGCGAGAAAGAAGGGAAGCTGGAAGACATAACCGCGGTGATATTCCTCCCTTAATTGCGGCAAGCGTAACAGCTAGCGTCAGATCACATGCCACGTTAGCACTACAACGTTTGCGAAAACGAAGCATCAAATCCCACCGTTCACATCCGCCGGAGGGGGAATCCCACCCTCTACGTTCGCCTGGCGCTTGGACCCGTAATGGCAGAAACCCGAATCCTCCCACGATCGTCAAATTTGCATCTTTTTAGAGACTATTCTCGCCGCCATTACTAGCCAATGACGAGGACGAAGACCCGGTCGACCCGAACATCCCCGACCGACGATGATCTCTGCCGGTGCAAGTTGGAGTCGCTCATGAGGAAGCTGAGGGAGGAGCAGAGCTGGAGGAGGTGGTGGACTGGAGGTCTCCGGAGTTGGGGACAGAGGAGGAGGATCGGGGAAGATGGGTATACCAGAGGACGATTTGAAGGCTGGGGTGAAGGGAAGGCGTTGGCGGTGGGGGACAAGAAGCGCCGGCGGCCGGCGGCCGATAAGTCCAACCACCGTCACCCGCGTCGGGGGAGGAGGTGGAGGTGGTCTTGGGAGAGTGGGGGGCGGATACGGCGGCTTAAGTGAGGAAGTACGGTTATTGGAGGTTCAGGAGAAGCTTGATTCGGCAAATCCATTACCGACATCGCTGCAAAATTAATACCGTACATTACTTAATTAACCCCCTACTAATGTTAACATTGCTAGATTTTATGTCACCCGCTTCTTGGTGGTTGGGCACAGTCGGATAGAGCTCTTTCTTCTTAATAATGGCGGCCACTTCCTCTCTGTTGTCGATCTCCTCCGCCTCTCTCCACTTCTCCCCCAACCCGACAACCCCGAAGATGCGAAGAAAACCCCCACCTATCTCCATCTCCACGAACCCCTCCCACGTCGATCCCCTCCAGCTCCAAGACCTCCTTCGCTCCGCTAATTTCTCCTGCCACCGCTTCCCGGCCCTCGCCGCTGATGGCCGTGCGGAGCCCGTCGATACCGGCAAGCTCCAGATTGCCCTCGCCCACAGCTTCGTCGTCGTCTCCGTCTTCTGCCGGCCCAAATACTTGGTCGAGGATGATAAAAATGAGATCTTGAGAGCTGGGATCGCAAATTTTTTTGAGAGGGCGTTGCCGGTGCCGGAATCGGACAGCCGATTGGTGGGGTTCGGCCGGGCGGTGTCGGATGGAGGACTGACGGCTTCGATCCATGACATTGTGGTAGGAGTAATTCTGGAATTTTATTACCCGTCCATAAAACTTGCTTTTTCTTTTTGTCGTTGTTGTTGAAAGATTCATATCGATTTTTGGTACTAATTACTACAGTTGCTGGCTTTTTGCTTTGGTATAGGAAATGTAATGGGAATCAGATTTTGATACTACTTCGTTTAGCAAATGATTAAATGGTTCCAGTTCTGCAGTAATTTCTCAAGTCCTTTTTAAAAAAAAAAAATTATGTAATACATATTAGAGGGTTCTTTTCATCAATTTTGGAGCAAAGCTAAGGTTTTGATCACATGATATGCACGTGCCATTTGGTAAATTAATAGTAAATAATATAATATTTATAAAAATTCAGGATTTGGTGAGATAAGAGTATAGCATTATATGATATACTCTTTTATGGAAATTATTTTACTGAAAGTGAATGGATGTTCATAAATGATTCTTGTTTTCCCTGGTTATCAAAGAGAACACAGCTTAAGTGAACACAACCTTTTTAGCATCTGACTACATGTTATCTTTATAGCCCTTTCAAACGCTTTTGGAAGGTTATAGAGATACATTAAGTTTCTAAAATGAAACCAGAAATTTCACATGAGAAATTGCTACTATCATAGACAAATAAATTAGTTGGAAAAAGCTAAGCAACTACCGACAAACCAAACAATTGAACAAGCGTATGCAATGCAAGGATATAAAAGTGCTTTATCTATTTTGTTGTTTGGTATGATCCCACACAAGTACAAAGGGGAAAATTGACCTTACCTTACTGCATACATGATACTCCACACGAATAAAATCTTCACGACATCTTCAGCTCAACAAGATAATCACTGACATTCATAATGTAATGCATGGTTGGCTATTGGATATATGATTAACAGATATGATCATGTCTCATAATAACAAATCCTTCCGGAAACACTAATAAGTTTTGCTGTGGCAAAGCACAGTAGTTGCATCCACAAACAATACATCCAACAAATAAATAAATAAATGGATGAGTAAATGAAAGAAAGACTTTAACATCAGTTGTTAGTAGCAACATCAAACTTAAAACTTTAGAGTGATTCTATATGTATAAAAAAATATATGATCATGGACATAGAAATTAGAATTTGATATAAGTTTAGTATAGATCATAGTTAGTAGCTAGATTAATGGAAATATGTTATTGAAATAAAGTACTTGCCTAATTCTGTTGCACGCATGAGAATGAAATGAATAGTTTGACAGCAAGACTCATTTCAAGTAACCATATCAAATGAACATTTTGACAAGAAAATCTGGTTTCCAACTAATATTCCATGTATGACCCATAATGATGCAAAATCATATTTCAATTTTTGAATGTTAGTATCTCAAACTTTCCAAACTCTTGCATACAGAAGTTTAGATCCCAAAGATGCCCACTGAGGTGAAAAATCACGATCTTATTCAAGTTATAATAATAGCAAAACTGATCTCAAAAAATAGTAAACATATATATCAGATGTTTTTTTCCTTGAATGAAGCATTTTCTTTTGGTATACAAGAGAATTGTCCTTGCATGGTTTCATTTTTTGTCTAAAAAAAATGATCTGTTAAGTTTTCATTCTATGAGTACATCAAGGTTCACTTCAATTGTCAAGAGAAAAAATATGCTCCATTTTACGTTACTTCCAAAAATTTGCCTCCTCCTCTATAAAGAACATAAGCAACTGAATGTGGAGCAATCAAACATGTTCCGCTTGTCAGGGATTCATTCTACCTTGTGAAAAGGAAGAACTTGAGCATTCTGTCTCCATTGCAGAGACCAGCTTGGAAAGCTTTGACCTTGCTGCTTCCACTCCCAAGGATTTCAAAATTCAAACAGTAACTGGCAAGCGCTTCCTGTGCCTTTCATCAAACTGATTGCAATTGCTTTCCTTGCCCTTTATATTGGAGCTGCAAGTGTATCCACACCTGAAGGGACCAATCATATTCCTCCATAGCGAAACTTAGGCTTAAAGATATGACTCAAGTATACCGTGATCTCACCTTAATTTGTTCCTGCAATTTCCTCTGCACCTCGAATTGTACATGCAACATGGGTCCTGGAAAAAGAGATTTCCTCTAGAAGCAGAACCAAAGTTGCAACAAGTATTGGGGAAAGAATCCAGTAGCAATCTTATTCATCATACTCATTGAACTGAGGTGGTGTTTTCTCCTTGTTAATATGGATACTTAATTCTCCATGGTCTTGTCATTAGCTTACTTGCAATCTGTTGCAGAGAATCATTATAATCATGCAAGAAAATTTGTAAATATTGAACACCCTAGAAATAGAGTATCTTACCTTTTTTTTCTTACATCTCTCTTAATTTGCTGGCTTCCCTCCTCCATTAAAGAGCTCCACCATTTTGAATAATGAGCCTGCAACTTTCACCCACAGCGTATGGCAAAGAACGGCAAAAATAATTGACTGCTCCATATCATATGTTTTGCTTTTAAATACCACAACAAAGGTAATTGATTGTGCTAAAGGAAATCTCTCATTTTAGAAAGCAAAAATATTTTTTGACTGAAGTGCAAGATCGTGTCAAGCTTTTCTGCTGATAGGAGGAAAGAATCTATTCTAGATATAAGAAGGGAGAAATCTGAAACTTATGTCTTGCTCATTAGTTCATGCATGTAAAGAAATACAATACTTTAAAGGGTAACAAGGATAGTAAGATTACAAAACAAGCAGGATAGCATTCTTGCTGGAACCAGTCTTTCTGAGCTAGAGCTATTCGGTAAAGCAGATAAAATGCAGCTCACTATTTCCAAATGTTGACTTCAAACCAAAATAAACCTCAGCAACTTTAAGCTTCAAAACCTCAATTGCTTCATTAAAGATCGGGTTGGGTCCAGGTTTGGGCACCATTAAGTATCAAACATTATATTTTAAAAAAAATCAGGCTAAAACAATGAAACATCCTATACATGCTACAAAAATTAAATAATGAATAACAAGCACTTGATGCTTAACTATGTAACAGTGATCGGCTAGATACTGAAAATATATACTTAAAGCCAAGTGTATATATATATGTATATGTATATGTATATGTATATGTATATGTATATGTATATGTATATGTATATGTATATGTATATGTATATGTATATGTATATGTATATGTATATGTATATATGTATATGTATATGTATATGTATATGTATATGTATATGTATATGTATATATATGTATATGTATATGTATATATATGTATATATATATATATGTATATATGTGTATATGTATATGTATATGCATATACATATGTATATGTATATACAATATGCATATACATATGTATATGTATATGTATATGCATATGCATATGTATATGTATATGTATATGCATATGTATATGTATATGTATATGCATATGTATATGTATATGTATATGTATATACATATGTATATGTATATATATATATGTATATATATATATATATATATATATACATATATATATATCATATGCTTTCGTGTCAGGTTTGGGTGGGCCAAAAAGCCTCAAACCACAAACTTGAACCTGAAAATTTCAGGGGTTCTGACTTTGGACCTATAGCCAATGCATCGTCATGTCGAAGTTGGGTTAGATCGCGGTTGGGTTGTGTACAGGTCGGTTGCCGGGTTTATGGGTTGGAGTGACAGCCGTACATACCCATAATCACTTGAAGAACCAATTTAGAAGTTTGTTATAGTCGCAAAACTCTCTTTTACTTATATTGCATTATGGTTTTTGAAAGATTCCTAGATGTATCAGGCTATCAGCTAAAATCTCTAGTCCACAGCATCATTTGAAAGAGGTGCATTGCCTCAATCAAGAAAGTCAAAAGTCCATTCATTACTTATCAGGCAGCTTAAATATTTCCTTTCATGCCAAGCACTCTTCCTTTTATTCATATCATTTATGGTCAGTGTCTTTCAGGTTATCCCTTCATTACAGAGACGGGGTATCGGTCAAAAAATAGTTGAAAGAATAATAAGGTATGTAGAGAAATAGTACGTTCTCAATATTGTAGAGAGTGATCCATGATACTGTAGCATCTGTGATTCTTCATCATAATATCAAGATTCCACTTCCCTGTAATTCTTTGGCTGAGATATTAACATTCAGTTTTTTGCATGCTTATGAACATGCATATATGTATAACTCTGAAGAGTATGTCGCTCCTTCAGCATCATGGATCTCAAACACTGGCTTATTGAATTGCTTTACTATATTGTCAGGCTTAAGTTTTTTTGTTCCATTTTGTAGAATGTTAATTCATCCAATAGGCTGAGAACTGCAAAATCTATAATAAAAAATTTTCCAGCTGCTAACTCCTGCATCTGCACAAGAGCTTACCTACTTTTCCACACTGTAAATAAACTACTACAATATACAAGTTATGCTGCTAAAATGCTTACAGTTTTGCTTTTAGATTATGAAAATGTCTTAACTCCATGAGATCTTGAGAAATTTGGTTTGAAAAGTTCACCTTTTCTGATAATATCTGCCAAAAGCCATTTTTTCACTTTGTCTCCCCCTTCAAACAATTTCTTTCAGGATTCTCACCAGCAAAGGCATATATGATATTTGTGCCTTGTGCACAGAAAAGGAGAGGTATGTCTGTCATACCTTTTTTGTGTATGTACTTATTGTATCATGGTAGTCAAACCCAATTTTTAATGGCACCTTTTGTGTTTGGGTTGAGAGGCTGATGGGTAAGAAAGGAGAAATAGTTCTCAGGACTTGTGCATGCATGCCTCCCTCCTTGCCTCATCCTTGAGGGCCAGATATAATGGTTTTGATCCTTGAAAGATGGATTGTGGAAAAACAAGAATAGTGGCTTGCAGATGTTTTTTTTTGGGGATTGCCGATAGCCTTGTGACTTTTTAACAATTCATTGAGGTTGAAACTTTTTTAAATTAGTGTAACATAATCTATATTATCATTACTTTCTCTGTCTGGCTCCAATAATCTTAGTATATCCCACTTTATTTTCTCCTTTTATTTTATTTATTTATTTTTGTGTACATGGCGGGGGCAGAAGGGCCACAATATCTTTTTAAATTGCATCAATATTTAAAACTATGCTAGAATCAGGAGGCCTCATTTCTTATTGTGCCATCAGGAAAACAGCTTACCTATGATTGAGATGGCTTGGCTTGTTTGAGCTGAAAAGGCAGGTTATGTAGATTCATCATTTGTAGAAATATAAAATGAATAAAATGTTTATTTAATTGCCTTTTGAATATTAAAATTAAAGGCTGTAGAATGCTTTAAAAGAAAAAAACCTCAGGAGTCAAATTTCTGCAATTCACAGAGGAAGTTACAAATAAATCATGTTCTTGTTGAATTTCTTAATGACACTATATTATTTATTTCTCTGTGTAGATATCTTTTACTTAATTTGGTCTCTTAACCCAAAGAGGATTCTGAATTTGAGCTTACCTCTAGAATATTGTTGGTAAAGTCCAGCTTGACTGAAATGGATGATCATTAGTAGTTAAGAGTGTTAAAACAAAATTCCATGAATATTTAGTACTTGGGTGGAACTATCTTTACCTCTTTTTTTTTTTTTTTGAAATGACTTTCTACTGATTAAAACAAATATCTGCTGACCTATGTATCTTTCCTTTACTACATGGATTCACATTTACTTATAATTGTATATATAATGCAACTCTTATCTTCTCCTCTTAACATGCATTCCCTTTTGCATGCATATACATGATTAGACCATTAATATATGTACAGACATGTAAAGTCTGGCTACGTATAGCATGTGGAAAGTTTTTTCAGGTTATTTTTCAAAGCATGTGGATTTGGAGGGGATTCTCTGGGGTCTACTACAATGATGTATACCCGATCTGCCTTGAGTTACCTGCAAGGCAATCTCATGGTCAGACCTGCTGGTAGGCTGCTGCTTTTGGTTCCACCCTCTCGAGGTCCCACGAGTGAAGTTCACACAGAAGTTTCATGAGGTAAGAATGCAGCAAATATGTCTTGTTTTTAATAAGGTTTTGTAGGAGCCCTACATGATGATATACTAATTTAAAGCTTCTCCATGATATGCTGTTCGTAGCTGTCAGGAAAAAAAGGTAGGAGCATGCGAGGACCCACATGTTTTTGAGTCAAATTATGACACCTTGCCATTAATTTTAAGAAAGCAGAGGAGAGGTGAGGATCACCCTCAACAGCAATACATGACCTCAATTTTTGTGACAGTTGTATAAAAAAGAAATTAAGACAAGATAGGGATGATTCAAACTTTCACTCTATTGCAACTTTGTGAAAAGCAAATCCAACATGTTCTATTCGATCATCTGACTTCTTTTTTCTTTGTTTCCTTGAAAATTCTGAATCTAATACTCCTTGTCTGGGGACATACTTTTCTGTGCGCTTTTATTTCTATTTCCAGCACTTGCAGATTAGCATGTGATTTTTGTATGAAAAGGGCAATTGGTTCCTCTAGAAGTGCTTTTCTGCTAGGTAGGAACCTACTTGTTATCTAGAAAAGCAGTGTTCTTTGCTATTATGCCGATATCCATCTATATGTTTTTTCTTTTCTTCTTTCAGTCTCACTTCACTGAAAAAACCTTACCAGATTGGTTTTTTTAACCTTTTATATCACACTTCGTGCAAAAAACGCTTCCAAAATGGCAAAAATCCACATCGAGATTGCATGATCTCTGCTCATGGCCTCCGTTGGTCATCATCTTTCTTGAAGCCCTAGTGATTTGTTGTAGGATGGATTTATCCCAACAACAAATACCGGACAGAGATGGACACTTCTGGGATTGATTTTTCATGAGTGAATGGGGCATTGGACATATATGAATATTAGAACAGACAAGCATCCATTGAATCTGGTTTTCAATAAAGAAAAATGTTATAAC